>NW_017386060.1:298940-408396 GCF_000237925.1 Schistosoma mansoni
TCCTGTTCTTCTACAGTGTTTCCCCTGGTGGTCTAGCTTCAATTGACTCACGCTTTCAACTATGAAAATATTAAATCTCCACAAAACCTCTTCAGATATAGAACTCCATAATTTACCAATATTTATTGGTGGAAGCAGCCTAATCTATTTATCTTAAAGAGAGCAACAACGAAGATTGATGCAGAATAACATAAATTCATTTTATTTCGTTAGGTTCTCATCAGCTGCTTACAATTTATAATATTTTAAAATAAACGTTATTATAGATATTGACATGCTTATACACACGGTGATTAATGATGGATATGTGTATCATGATGTAGAGAAGTTTCCGATAGAGCTGATAAAGTAATTAAATATTTTGTTTCGTATAAATAAAGTTTGGGGGGGGGAGTTCCAGAACATTGAAATAGTGATTGGAGCCCTTGGAGTTAATAAACATTAAATGATTGTGTAATGAAGCAATTGAAAACAGAATAATGGTAATAAAGAAAGATATGGATTGAAATCAGTCAGTTATGAATTGAAGAAAAATGACAATGATGTAATCAAACTTCAGAAGGAGTTGAAGTAAAAGTTCCTAGTAATAAATAAACTTCAACCTACAGGTACTTACGAGACAAAGCCAAGCCGAACAAATATTGAATTACATAAGTAACAACCCGACAGATCGCAAAAATAGTTTTGCCTAGACACTTTTAGAATAGTTAAAACTAATTGCAGCGCTCTCACAACACAAACAAATTGGAGGAACCTACTTCCCGTCCACCCACAGTTAAAACGGCTATCCAACTAACTTCACCAAAAGTTATCTAGCAAATTGACACATCATCTCAAAATTTTCCTCAGAAGTCAAATCATGATATCATTTGAGAAATCACAAGGATTCAGAATGCAAGCCTTTCAAAAGCCACACACAATCACTTTATTGCACCTCATGAAGGCCGAAGGACACGAGGTGTAAGAGAAGTGCAATACCGGTTAAAAATTGCACCAACTGTACTGGGCATTACACTGAACAAAGTGGAAGTCTCTTTCATCTCTAAACTGGTAATAAAACATATGTTATTCAAATCAGTGTACGCAAGCAACTACGGACACGAACTAGGTCGCGAAAACTTGAAAATTTTGGACTGAGAATTTCTAGAATTAATAGGGCTTATCAACGTAGACATTAGTTACCAATTTGTAAGATCAGCCAACCACATGGTCGGAGGCCAACCGAACTCGATAATAGACACGAGTACTGAGACAAATGAAGCCAACAAAACCTATGAAGACAACTAGTTAAAGACTAGATAATCAGAACAAGCTGATTTAGCCTTTGTGAAACAGCTAAATAGGTACTTTTATGTAAATTAAGCCTTAATGGTGTTATTCGGAACAGGAATGAAAGCTTCGTAATTCAAGCACTCAGCTCAGAGAACACTACGCACTCAGAAGACGGTCACCTCTAACTGTAAATCGCAAGTAATCATTCCCAAATTCCATGTTTGCACTTTTTACATAAAGCAAAATCTATGGAAAAGCCGGTATTCTGAACGCTCTTATAATTTTGTATCTATCTTCATAGTATGAAAAGTTAATGATTAAGAGATATCCTAACTGTAGCAGTTCTACTCAAAACAAGTATTCATTAAATGTAATAAAAACATTTACCCCCAAGGGTTTGTGCTATCGCGTTGTTGATATTGTAGATTAAAATTTAACCAATCTTTGTTGAGATATGAGCATAATATTGTCATTTCACCACAACTTATGTGTTAGTTTCATGTTACTTGTGTATATGTAGATGAGTTATGCAATGCTATTGGAAAATTCAATCCAAGGTGTCTAACCAAAAACATACCAATTAAGTGTTATATGATAAAACTTCTATAAGGACTACAGGTCTTAATATGGTATTAGTTGTTATTCAAGATAATTTACAAAGGAGTTAATTAGTCATTTTTATCACTGTAGGATATGAGAGTTCATATGAGAAAGACCATCATTACCACTTTCTTCAATATCATATTAGTTTTATTGTGAAGTAAGAAAAAAATTCAAAAGTCATTTGATAAATATTATATTATATTTCAACTAAAACAATAAACAAATGAATTGGTACATAAAATGCCAACTAGTAAATTGTGATAATTGTGTTAGTTAAACTTTTATGAAATTACTTATTTTCACTTGAAATACTCCAGTTTTGATCATGTAAACCATATTGTGAAGCCAAATGATCAACTAGATTTTGACTTGGTAAATTAACTAACCATAATACTAATTGTTTGCGTAGATTTAATTCTGAATCATCTGATTTACTAGATAAATAACTGATCTGGACATACAATTAATAATAACAAAGAAGGTAAAATATACTTATTTTTTAAAAAAGTATCACATGAAATGTTATAGATTAAATAAAAGACTGATTTCAGTTAAATAGCCAATGAAAGCCAAGAAAAACTCTTCAACTGTCTTAGCCTAGTGCGGGTCTACCCAGTAGTATGTACCCACAACTCTACTGAGGGTTGAGATCAGGGGCTTCAGGTTTCGTGGTGAGTGCTTAACCTTTAGACCACCAAGCAGGAATCCAATAGTTTACATGTTTAGCTTCAATTAATTTGCGATATTGTGCGACCAACTACTGTCAGAGATAGTTAAGGGGCTTATACATGACATGATTGGACGACACTGATTAAGGTTTCTCACCAAAACTCCGGGAATTATCCCTAGAAACTAGTTACTAGTGATCATAGGATTACTGTTACTATACGGGGCTTATGGATAAGATTTTTTAATTTGGTATCTGTATAGTCCCCACAGATCGTTCTCTCTTCTTGCCTAACAAAAACGTAATTCTGAGTCGAGCGGAAGGTCTATTTTCAGGTCAATAAAACCAACGATTTCTGGACTTCAGTATTAATTTACAATTTTTATTACTAGAGTCATCTCAACTCATCTAATTATTACAAATAATGAGTCTGGTATTAGTTTTAGAGTCAAAGCGTGTCCATTACAATCACTAGATCCGTACTACTGTAATGCTCTAACTGGATGAATTTGCTTGACTGATTTTTCTAAATTTCATTCGCTCAAGTGAAGCCACCTTATTCATTCAACTGTTGTGGTTGCTTAAGCTTGAGAAAAAAGCATCAAACTAATTGAACAAACAGTTTTTGACCCCAAATGCCCTGGTACGGCCGAGAGTGGGGAGAGTCTACTCTCCCTCTCGAAATGCTCTCATATGGCCAGCGAATATATAGCCTCTGCCAGGGAAGTCCTACTCACTGCCTTCTCGTGGCGGGGGTGTTGTTTACGAAAGTGAGAGGACGAAAATCGAATGTCCGGCGCTATAACCGGATTGGTGGACACGGAGGGTCCACCTAGGGGACTTGAAAAACCCTGATTCCAAACCAATGGTGCACATGGGCTCCAGTATCCTGATGGAACGAATGGCGGAAGAACCTGTCATTGGTCAACGGCTACCATGGGACTGCATCTCCTCACGATGCTCCACTGCCTTGTGGATCAGACCTTTAGGTCAAAGGCTCGGGGTGTGGTCCCCTAAGAAAACCACCTGCTTCGGTTTGGGCACCCGGGCAGTATCACAGCCCACACACAAATGAATGAAATGATGAACTCTACTGACGATTCTATTCCTGCTCATATTATAAGCAAGACAATTTACATTATTATTATTATTATTATTATTATTATTATTATTATTATTATTATTACTTACCATATCGCTAATTCACCCCCTTTTATCCCCAATTTGTGTAACCTTACTCTTCAACTTATGCAGCAGCTCGCTCTTGGTGGAAAATCTGTCCTATCTAAACGATCTCCAGTCACTGTCTGGTTGAAAGTGAATGCTTCCACCGATAATGAATACTGAGGCAGTCTTTCTGAAACCACGTACGCCGTTCAAGCTGGCTTCCTTCAACGTTCGCACACTAATGCAGATCGGACAACAGATAGGGCTGGCTATGTCTTTGGAAGGTCTTAATGTTGATGTTTGTTGTCTATCCGAGACCCGTATTCAAGACTCTAGTGAAGTACTACAAATCCGCTCTCCATCTGTCGCCTCGAAAAGCTTGTTCCACGTGCGCTTATCCGGGGACCCTGTGGCATCTTCGTCTGGTCTTGCTGGCGTTGGTGTCGCACTAAGCGCTAGGGCTGAGGCAGCACTAATCGATTGGATCCCCATTAACAGTCGGTTATGTGCTGTTAGATAAGAAAGTTCCATCAAAGTGAGAAGAAATCGGCGTGAGAAACGGTGTCCTTTCGTCATCTCCGCCTATGCCCCGACAGATTGCAGCCCGGATGCAATCAAGGATGAGTTTTACCATCAGTTAACAGTTCTTCTCCAGAAAGCGCGTTCGACAGATATTGTAGTACTAGCCGGAGACTTGAATGCACAGGTCGGGCGTCTAGGCACAGAAGAGAGTCGTCTAGGTGGCCGATGGGGACTTGTTGGTCGCAGGACAGATAACGGGGACCGTTTGCTGCAACTGTGCACAGACCACAACCTGTTTCTGGCCAGCACTAACTTCCGGCACAGTCATCGCCGGTGTGCCATTTGGCGTCCTCCCTCTGCATCCCAAGACTGGACTCAGATTGATCACATCGCGATCAGCTACCGCTGGCGTGGTTGTGTACAAGACTGCCGCTCCTTTTGGAGTACCTATCTGGAGTCTGATCATGCCCTGGTCTGCGCCAATCTCACCTTACTTTTCAGTGGCCGAAGGATTGACCACCACCAACGGATTGATATTAGTAAACTGGCTGCAACTTCTGTTGCAAGTAAGTATCGAGCGGAGCTAGCCTCTAGGCTAGCTACCACCCCACCGAAAAGTATAGATGAGCATTGGTTGCATCTTCACGACGCCATGAAAATGGCGAGTAAAGCCGCTTGCGGCTTCGCGAAACGTCCCGCTTACAAGCACTGGGTTTCTTCTGGCTCCTTACAACTGATGGAAGCCCGTCAGTCTACTCCGGGTGACCGTGAGTTTGACCACAAACGAAGGCTGTTACGTAATGAAATCGGGCAAAGCTTGCGTAAGGACCGGGAAGCCTGGTGGTCGGAGCGTGCTAATGAGATGTGAGCAGCAGCTGCATCTGGTAACTGCCGTAAGCTCTTCCAACTCATCCGAGCCACTGGCAGCAAGAAGTCTGGTGTGAGTGAAACAATCTACGAGGATGATGGGATGCCAATCACTAACATCTCCCGACGTCTTGGACGATGGGCGGAATTTTTCGAAGGGCAGTTCAACTGGCCTGCTGCTCCGGCAACATCAACCAGCTTGTCCTGCCCCCCATGGCCGGTGACGACTGTTCCACCAAACGAGGCGGAAGTCCGCAAGGAACTCCAACTCTTGAAACGTTACAAATCACCTGGCCCAGATGACTTACCTCCGGCTCTTTTTAAAGATGGTGGTGACTTTCTGACTAAGGAATTGACTGTGTTGTTTGGAAAGGTTTGGGAGCAAGAAAGTGTTCCAACATCTTGGAATGAGTCAATAGTCGTCCCTATCTTTAAAAAGGGTTCACGTTGTTCCTGCAATAACTATCGGGGGATAAGTCTACTTTCGATTGCGTCCAAACTATTGGCTTCTATCATTCTTCGTAGGTTGTTTAAAACCCGAGAACGATTGACTCGCGAGGAGCAGGCTGGTTTTCGTTCTGGTCGAGGATGCATTGATCACATCTTCACCCTCCGCCAAATGTTAGAACACCGTCATACTTATCGCAGGCCAACAATCGTAGTGTTTCTTGATATCAGGGCGGCCTTCGATTCGTTGGACAGGACTGTTCTCTGGGATTGTCTATTGAAGAAGGGTGTGCCTGAGAAGTTCATTAACATCTTAAAGGCCCTGTATACGAACACCTCAGGCAGAGTGAGGGCATACAACCACCTTTCTCCCTTGTTCCATTCGAGCAGTGGGGTTAGGCAGGGTTGCCCAATCTCACCATTCCTCTTCAACTTTGCCATCGACGACATCCTGGAAACAGCTCTGATGGATGTAAGTAATGGCGGTGTGGATATGTTGCCTGGAGAACGACTTCTCGACCTCGAGTATGCGGATGATATTGTCTTACTGTGCGATAATGCCCAAGGCATGCAATCAGCACTTAATCAGTTGGCAATCAGTGTCCGCAGGTACGGCATGTGCTTTGCACCCTCCAAGTGCAAAGTACTCCTACAAGACTGACAGGATTCTCATCCCGTACTCACTCTGGATGGTGAGCAGATTGAAGTAGTTGAGAAGTTCGTGTATCTATGTAGCTACATAAGTGCTGGTGGTGGCGTGAGTGATGAGATTGGTGCACGTATAATGAAAGCCAGAGCGGCTTATGCCAATCTGGGCCATCTTTGGCACCTTCGTGATGTTAGTCTGGCTGTAAAAGGTCGGATCTACAACGCGTCGGTGAGAGCAGTTTTGCTCTATGCTTGTGAAACCTGGCCTCTCCGAGTTGAGGATGTTAGACGTCTCTCTGTGTTCGATCATCGTTGTCTCCGAATTATTGCTGACATTCAGTGGCAACACCATGTTAGTAATGCAGAGGTTCGGCATCGTGTGTTCGGGCGCCGAGACGATAATTCAATTGGTGTCACCATCTTGAAACACCGACTTCGGTGGCTTGGACGTGTTTTACGAATGTCGTCCCAGAGACTTCCACGTCGTGCATTATTTGCCGACTCTGGGACTGGTTGGAAAAAGCGGAGAGGAGGTCAGTGTATGACATGGTGTCGTGGCATGAAAGAGAGCTGCAAAGGGCTAGCTTCTGTTGGTCCTTCACGACTCCTTGGTTGGGGTCCGAGAGATGGTGCAACACAGTGGCTAGAGACGTTATCAGATATGGCTCAGAATAGAAGCCAGTGGCGATCCTGCTGCAACCTTCTTTTACTTTCTACATAAAGAATGGTTCTAACTTTCCTAACTGAAAGAGTCTTCTGGTTGTACATTTCAGTCCGCCTTATCTTTTCATCCCTTCTCTTCCTACTTTCATTATTTTGTGTGGCGCATATGTACCTGGTGCCCTTTTGTACCAATATATATGTGTTTAAATAAATAAATAAATAAATAATTTTGACTTCATTGTAAGAAACGGACATATCTAAACTTTCGCCGCTAGACGTCAGATACATTGTCCTCTGGTATTCCTGAGGCTCACTGAGGTATAAAGAACTGAGAACGGAGGGAAGTGACAAACAATCGTATTTTTTGTCCGTTCGTGTTGTTCAGCTCAATATGTTGGTTGTTGTCGTATCAATCAGCTACAGCTTCGATTACTTACATATACAAGAACCAATCTTGATAGCCCTTTGGTGGCAAAATAATTTGTCGATTTCTTCGGTTTAAATCATTATGTTGGGTTGACTAGTTACTTGACATGTTTCAGGAGGACAGTTTTCATTATCTTTGTCAAATGACTGCACTTTACTGCTCAAATCAATGGCTTATATAGAATTTTCCTACCCTTTTCTTAAATGACCTTTCAAGTTTACAAATAACATATTTTGGATAAATTTAAGCCATGATCGATACGAAAGTTTACTACTTTGACACAGAATTGTCTAATCCATTTACAAATACTTATTTGCCTTATTTTGGGTATACCAATATAAGAAACTTTGGATTAATAACTGCACAACCTGATGATGAAGTTACTGGAAACAATCATTCGTTCAAATAGTCCTTGTTTTTGAATACTCCCCCTCCGGAAACAAGTCGATTATGTAACATGACCAGAATTGGGAACACATATATATGATACAAAAATTAATGAAAAATGACTATCAAGGGCCCCAATGAAATTCTAAAGACAAGACGAATTAGAAATTAGACTATAGGAGAACTACAGGAAATAACTAATTCACAATTCTCCATGGTCACAACGGATGGGATTCACAAACTAGTTAGCAACTAAGCTCAGGACGATATGTTTCTTTGTAAATAATTACCTCGGTTTGTCTAACAGACTCTAAGCAAAATGAAGTCATAATATCCTAATATCCCTAACCATGACTTGCATTTGATAGTTCTGAAACATAAAATATGCAAATTTGATCCTTAAAATATTAGACAGATATTTATCAATAACATAAGGTTTTCACGGTGATTTATGGGTTGTTTTACTCAGGACTTATAGATGTTACTACATACTCAATACCCTGAGGCAAACAACGGAGGAACAATATAGGAATTAGTACAAATGTACATCAGTTCAACTTGCCACACTTTATATTGATAAACTAAGGACATCAATGAAAAAAGTGATCTAATAGTTGGAAATCAAATGTCTGAATCTCTAAAGCACTGCTCCATTTTTTGCACACATCCGAACCTCTAACCAATCTTACAGGAGAACATGATAATCTCCTAAGATGAAAGGTCACATGTACCGATAGAAAGACGGAGATCTGACCTATGTCGCAGATCGACTAGGTGTCTAAACGCTACGTTACATCAACCACCAATTTATGAGGGTTTATAAGACCTGGAAGTGGGATGATGAATGTGTCCAGCCACTTTACTTTACAGTAAAACTAGCTACCGAATTAAACTAGTCCTGAAGCGAAATTTTGAATATGAGAATGAAAAAAGATGTAGTAAGGATCCGAGAATTGTCACAAGATGTTGACAAAACTCAAAAAAAAATAAGTTCAGTGATGAACCTATTTTTTAAGTGCATGCAATCCGTGTCGTGATGCATTCTTATATCCTATCCTTCTACAAAACAGTTTTTCTCATACTAGATTCGATTTATAGAATCAATGAGTGTTGAGTCGATACTTACAAATTTTGGAACATTGAACATTTTTCTAGCTGTAGGTACTCCCAATAAATTAGTTATGAGCTGCAAAGAGAAAATACAATGATAAATAACAAAGTCTATAAATAAAAGGACATTCAAAAGAAATGATCCTTTGGTGGTAGATTCCATAAACTGATATCATCTAAAGAATTGTTCAGAAATCGGAAGACGCGATGCAACTAGTTCGTGTCGGTCGCATAATTTCAATTAGTGCACTTTAACTCCTCTTAAGATCGATCCCATAATCAAGAGGAAAACATGTGGAAACAAGCTATTTCTTCATAGTCCCCATATTATTTATGATGTTGATCCCATATGAATATCAATTGACTTAAAATATGTAAACCGAAATTCCGTTTTACTACTAACAACTACTTTTTGACCATTTAAATTTGTCCTGCCCCGTGAACAATAATATTGATACTCTTGGAGGATTCACCTGAATATCCAAATAAATAACATTTTAAACGTGTTAGATGGTAAAATGAATATTTACTTTCTACACACACAATGTAACTCCGCCTGTAGCCCTTCTAGGGCTACTTCCGGTACCAAGGCCGGGTAAAGAAGGAGGGTTGGATATAGGGTCGACAACCCTATCCCGTAAAAAAAATCTAGCTGATAAACGCTAATCAGAATAAACTATTCGAACCATTTAAACTCTGACCTGGGAGTTGAAGAAAGAATTACGACACCTCATGATGAAAGCCGAGATTCTTCGGAAGCCACGAAGACGATGCCCCTTCTAACAACCAGAACAAATATTATTATAGGTATATGGGACGTTTGGACAATGTGGAAGACCTGGATGACCAGTCGAATAGCCGTGGAAATGAAGAGATACAACTTGGCATTACTCGGAATCAGTGAAACCCATTGGACCCAATCTGAACAGAAAAGGTTAGATTCGGGCGAGATGTTGCTATACTCTGACCACGAAGAAAATGTCCCACAAACTCAGGAAGTTTCTCTGATGCTGTCCAAAGAAGCACGAAACGCACTCATTGGGTGGGAATCTCATGGATCCAGGATCATCAAAGCATCCTTCAAAACAAAGGAAGAAATCACAATGAATGTTATCCAATGTTATGTACCCACCAATGATAGCAACGACGACGATAAAGATCAGTATTACTAGAGGCTGCAATCGGTCATTGCGAAGTGCACACTAGCTCCAACGTGTCACGAGGTTGTGAGCCGCAACAGGCATCATCATTAAAAATGAATCTCTATCGGAACCCTAGACAAGATTCAGTAAAGGAAGAACAAGAAGACAGTAATTAACAACAACAGTCGACCAAGAACAGAGAAAGTCAAGTCACAAGCTGAATACATAGAAGCAAACAATAGAGTGAAGATGAGCATTAGAGGTGACAAGCAGAAAAATGTGGAAGGCTTAGTAACGACAGTGGAAAAAGCTGTAAGAGAAGGAAACATGAGACAACTATACATATGACACGATGAAGAAACTATCAGAGAAATATAGTAAACTAGAGAGACCGGTCAGAGACAAAGCAAGGAGTTCAATCACTGGGACTCAAGAACAGAGGAACAGATGGATGGAACACTTCGAGGAACTCTTGAATAGGCCAGCTCTGCTGAACCAATCAGATATACGAAACAGAACCTACAGATGTTCCTTTAGATGTCATTCCACCAACGACCGAAGAGATCACAATGACCAACAGACAAAACAAGAGTAGGCAGGGGGCAAGACCAGACGACACACTAACCTGAGGCACTGAAGTCAGACATGGAAGTAACTGCAAACATGCTCCCAAATCTGTTTAGGAAGATTTGGGAGAAGGAACAAGTGCCGATGGACTGGAAAGGAAACTTTATTGAAATAGCAAAGAAAGGAGATCTGAACAAACGTGAAAACCACAGAGGCATAGGACTGCTGTCAGTAGTTTTCGACAGTGTTGCTGAACCGGATGAAACTCAGTACACGCCGAACTTCGAAATCAACAGGCTGGATTCTGTAAGGTTCTGTCATGCACAGACCAGATCGCCACACTACGGATCGTCGTCGAGCAATCAATCAAATGGAACTCGCCACTATACTTCAACTTCTTTGATTATGAGAAAGCATTTGACAGTGTAAATAAGAGAACATCATGGAAACTTCTTCGACACTATGGATTACCTGAAATGATCGTCAACATCGTTCGGAATTCATACGACGGACTACACTGCAAAGTGGTGCATCGAGGACAGCTGACAGACGCATTACAAGTAAGGACCGGTGTAAGACAAGGCTGCCTACTCTCTCCCATTCTCTTTCTTGGATTATGAAGACCTCCATATCTGACAGGAATAAAATCGACAGGTTGGATGCAACTGGACGATTTGGACTTCGCAGATCACCTGACCCTTCTAGTCCATACACATCAACAAATGCAGATAAAGACGACTAATGTAGCAGCAGCCTTTAGTCAGTAGGCCTCAGCATGCACAGAGTAAAAACTAAGATCCTCAAACAGAACACAGAGGACACCAACCCAAACACACTTGATGGAAAAACTCTGGAAGAGGTGGAAAGTTTCACGTATCTAAGTAGCATCATCGATGAACGTGGAGGATCGGATGCAGATGTAAAGGCGAGGATTGGCAAAACAAGGGCAGCATTCCTAGAGATGAGGAACATATGGAACTCAAAACAACTGTCAACCAACGCCAAAGTGAAAATCTTCAAAACGAACATCAAACAGTCCTACTGTACGGAGCTGGAACTTGGAGAAATATTATAGCCATCATCAAAAAGGTACAAGTATTTATCAACAATTTTCTACGTAAGATACTGGTTTTCTGTTGGCCGGATACCGTCAGCAACAACCTACTCTGGAAGAGAACAAACCAACTTCCAGATGAAGAGGAAATTAGGAAAAGAATCTGGAAGTGGATAAGACATACATTGAGGAAATCACCAAATTACATGACGAGGCAAGCGCGAATTTGGAATCCTGAGGGGAAACGGAAAAGAAGAAGACCAAAGAACACACTGTGCCGAGAATCGGAAGCAGACATGAAACTGGAAACAACGGGAAGGGATTATCCAGGACAGAGTTGGATGGAGTATGTTGGCGAGCGCCCTCTGCTCTACCATGAGGGGTAACAGGCGCGAGTAAGTAAATAATAAAAAACACTGTACTGAACACTTCTTCTACAACAAATCGTTGAAATAAAGCATATACACATCCAATATACCAAATCATTTTTCTGTAAAATGTACCTGAAGTATTTGATTACTAAATTTTTTTGACTTTTGTAGTTGTAGCAGGAGTTGCTGAGGCGAGTCCGTATATTCAAGAATAGCAATCCTTCCCCTCAAAGATTCTGAAATTCTAGACGAAATTATAAAAAAACTTGGAAGATACTTCTCTACCGTATAAAATTTATAAGAAGGCAATTGAATAAAATTATGAATTGCATATAAACCTGTTGCGAAAATCATGATAAACGGGTTAGTTTATTCATATTGTTTCTGCAGACATATGTTGAACGACATTTAAATGGAAATTATGTGATTTAATCAGGTTGTGAATGTATTGGTCACATTCTAGCCCTCTGGTAAACACTAATTAAATATCTTATGAAAAGTAGGGATGGAGTTGTATCTAGAAGAATATTTTCTAAAACTATTTATAATCAGTTGTTGAGTATTCGAACTTAGTAAAATTAAACGTTACTCTGAGTCTTCCAAGTAATTTCAGTATTAAAAAGCCTGTTGAAAGTAGCAAACATAGTGCAGTCACAGTTCCAAATAACTCACTTTAGGTTACTTTTTAAACATTGTTGTAACAACAACATTTAGACCGACTGGATTTAAGTGAGGTTAAGTGGTCAGATAGTACACCAGAGAACTTATGTTAACAATGGCTCTCGTATGAAAATCCAAGTGAAAAAGTTACTTCCGTTGAATATAGGACTATAAGTCTTGTTGTTATCAAAATGAAGATTCGAAATATAATAAAACAGTTGTTGAAATGTTCTGTTTAGTTCCCTTTTATATGTATGTGATACTTGGACAAACGAATTCATGCTGACGATATATGTATTAGTAAAATTGCCCACTAAATTGTCGTTCAAATATTTTAAGATATACCTAATACCTTTCCTATACACCAGATTTTTGATGGGAAAGGTAATCTAAGAGAAGTGAATTTGGCAGCACTATTCTAAAAAAAAACTAGTAAGATCAGGGAATACACAACACTAGTTTTCACACAGAATTACTAGTACGAACACGATAGTAAATAAATATTTACAAAAGTTACCTGATCAACAGATTTAAACAGTAAGGTTTCAAAACTTCCTCAGCTTTAAACAATAGATTGAGTGTAGCATCACAACCTTGCAATCTTAATATATTTCGCAATCCTTTCTCCTCCTGACTTGATAATTCAGAAGTTTAGTTTCAATAACACTAACGCTATTAACAGTAGTATCTTCAATGCTTCAAGTTTATATTCATGTGTGAGTGATAAAGTCAAACAAGTGATGGTTTTTTCGATAATAACTAGTGGATAAGTTTCATCGGATGCTTTCAATTGATACAATAAATGAAATGCTTCCAAAAGCTTGGTAGGATTGTTTTGAAGGGAAGCAAAGAAGAAGAAGAAATGCATAAATGAGATAATATTATTGAGAGAATATAAATAATGAATAGAAAATAAGAAAATAATGCTTACATTCTTACGTACGGGATATGTTGAGGACTTTTCGACAAGTAGTAAACCAAGTTCATCTAGAAAAAACAGAGAAGTATGATCAATCTGATTTTACGCATTGTCATTTTTCCATTAATTCCCCATGATTTTGCTATACTCGTAATTTTTCTGATATTTTCACTTCTGTTTTTTTCAATGAAGTTATTTTCGCCATCATCTACTGATACTGTCATTATTCTGAAGTGTTCAGGAGATAGATGAAAAGAAATTACAAATATATTAAGTTAGAAGACAGAAATATAAAGAGTGGCGATTTACTCCTAATTGAACATATGAGACAATTTTGTAGCGTAGTTTCAGTGTATTAACATAACACTTTATTGTGTCATTTTTAAATCCTAAAGTGTATTTCGCAGTTAAGTTGTCGAAATAGTCCTCATTTATGAGGTTTACGTCGGAATTCTGAGGGATTATTTTGTTATACATTAGACAAAATCGATTAGGATTGAAAAGTTCCTTAATAATAAACTGAAGCAGTAAGCATCTTTACTAAAACCTTTTATCACAAAAATAATGAAGTGAGTCTGAGTCACACGAAAACAAATTAGCTCGAAAAAGTCTATTACTAGAAATTCGAAAACCTGAATTGTATTCAGAATAGAATATTCTTTCATTTTGGATTGAAAATGAATTACAGAAGGATTCATATTTTATAAATCAATTTATCTATTAGGGTCATGACAAAACAACCGGCAACCTTTACTGACTTCAGGAGTGGCGTAGCTGTTGCCCAAGATAACTACTGTAGACTTGAATGAAATGCAGTATAAAGACTAGTTAATGAAGCAAATAGAGCTTAAAGTGGTAGGAAAATATTTTAATAAAAGGTCGAATAGAGATGCTTCCAAGTGGCTTAAAGTTTCTTGAAAAATGAAGCCGAAGAAAAGGCTAAGAAGAAATTGAAAGAATGCAACAGAACTTAATCCTTTCATACTATTTCGGACCAACTTAAGTATGTTTGTCACAGCGAAATTATTTGCTAGAACATAAATTTCAAAGTTGCACCGCCCTTGAACAACCCCTTTGGGTGACCAATCAGTCTAGAGGTAAAAGTGTGTCTCATAAACAAGAAACAAGTATAAGTTCAATCGGTAGTAATATGGATATTATATTTGACAATTTGTTTTCGTAACTTCTTCATGGGTGAATAAAGTTGTTTGACAGGCCCCGTCAGTTATTGAGCAATCATTTTTAGCATCTAAAATATTCGTGACAAACCAGCCTAAACTAATTTACTTCTTTGAGCTTGATTTTTGATTTAAAAGAACAGTTCCAGATCTCTAGTATTGCTCAGTTAGACATGTTCAATCGAATGGCTTTGATATTTTTCCCTGGTTATCAGTTATCCTGAGTTTTATGTAATACGAGTTCAGGTAAACGCACTAGTCCCAGAGCAACGGGCTCGTTGGGACAAGGAACAGTTACATCACCGTAAAGTCACTTGACTGGTTACCTGAAAGATTGTAAAATTATACCAAAGAGAGCGGATAGAAATTAAAAAAGAGAAACTAAAACGATCGGTCAAAACATACATATATATAAATAGACAAATAAATGGAATTAATTCTAAATAAAGTGGAACAAAATATGATAGCGATAAGGAAATGGAAACAAGAAAGTCCAAGCGCACCAGCTTCTTTGCTCGTTGTTACCTTTAAAGACCACGGAAAAGGTAACTATTGTTTTTCAAATTTAGGATGCTCTTGTATATGATTGATGACACGGGTTCCTGTAACCTGTTGATTTTGAATGACCGTGTACTTCCAGATAAGACAAACGGGGGATGAACTTACGGCTTCTATTAGGAACCTAATGGAGTGGATAATAAAATACAGTTCCTGAGGTTCGTAAAAGAAGAATAAACGTTTCTTCTTCAGCCTCCAGATACTAAACTTGCATCATGAATAGTGCTGTGGGAAAAGAGGAATAAGGCTGGGGTTGCAGATGTCACGGGTATTTCTAGTTTGACAATACTTCAACCAGTAACATCTATAAATGAATCGTGCCCACCCAGTGAAATCAAAAGTCAGAAGCGAGGAGGTTCGAAGGTATATTTGATAGGCTATCAATATATCGAGAAACCACTGATCTAACTGGCTAGCGGTTGTAGGAGAAGTTGAGCACGGCGTTCTCACTCGTGATCCGGTGCGGATGTATGACCGAGCGCCTTCAGCTAGGTGAGTCCATTAAAACTAATGTGGCCAGCGTTCGATGTCGAACACTTACGGAGCTATTGATTTGGGGGATTTATTTAACACCACAGGGTGTTTATAGTTCTCTTCATTTAAAAAGATCACTCCCACAGTTTAGCGTCAAATAATATCTAGCACGGAGTAACTTATAGGTTAAAAATTGAAGGGGGTGTATACAGGTACACATGAACTTGATATTTGTAAGCTGTAGAATTCATTTCCCAGTTGCCCTGATGGACCTCCACCAGTCAGTACGAAGTAACGGTCGATGTTTACTTGAATAGTGTTCATATTAAAGAAGAATGGAGTAGGCTATTCGCAGACGGAAACGCGGAGCGTTGTACTTAATAAAATTATCTAAAGTCCTCTGTCATTCTTACTTTACACCAACGAGTTTTCAAAAATATTTGGATAGCCAATTTTCTTATTTGGAAACCGTAAACAAACTTTTTGAGTAATATGTGGTGGCAATGACGAGGTTGAAGTCCGAAATCGTTAAGAAAATTTGGTTGGGTGGTCCAAACTTTGTTCTTTGGTAAGTCAACTTCATCATCGGTTTAATAACACGGATTGCACACGACAATAACAATCAGTACACCGTTAATTAGACACCAGCGGCACAAGTTCTAGAATAAGACGGTTGAGTGGTCGCGATACATGGCCTAGAAATGATTAGGACCTTTGAAGGAATTCAAAACAGTGGATAAATAGGTGATCTACAACTTGGCTTATACCGTCTTTTGATTGAAATAGCCGTACCTGGTGCGTGTCTCGAAGTGCATTGACTATAATTATTTCTCTGTCATCATCATCATCATAATCATCATCATCATAAGCCATCAGCCTATTTCTACTCAATTCGCTTCTTGTTATCCCCGTTATTCTTACGCCCATAATCGTTCATATCGTTTGACTAATCAATTCATCTTCTTCACGCAACGTTTATCTTCTCTCCGCTCTCCTGGATTCAAACTCTGTAATTTTCAAATAACAGGCGATCAATGTGATAACTACTGGTTCCCGGGACCTTGCTGTGCTGAGACAGCTGAGTTTACTTTGAGTAGCCTACAAGTAGCTTTCAAGTACACTGGTAGTTGTGTACTCATCTGGCTAGATTTCTTTTAACTTGACTCCATCAACGCCCCGGAATCACACCAACAAAACAATAAGTGAGGGTAGAGGAATCATTCAGTCTTTACAAACCGTCGTACATCTATCGGATATCACACTATATATTATTACTATGTATTTCTCTCTGGTCAATTATACGCCATTTTTGCAGACGCGATCTATAAATTACAACATCACTTTACTCACAGTATGTTTCTCTAGCAGGGTTGTTAAGTAAACGAAATAAACGTATATAAGTGACAGCACAATCTTGCAGATGCCCTAGAGAGTTAATCATTAGGTTTACGTTTTAGTGTTGCACTGAGTGCAGTTGGAAAACAGAAGCTACTGAAAATTTATGCGTACCATGGTATACAAAATAATTTTTGTCACTAAATTTCCGGCTTCGGTTCAATTAAGATACAAATACATAGCAAATTTACAACCATCAGCTTAAAAACGAGTACTTCGAAATCTTGAGGTCAAAATGGTTAAGTTTTGTCTTGGAACATCGTCCTGTATGGTGATTATGTTGATGAATTTCATAACAAAACTTTGTATTTAGGTTTTCAGAGTCAAAATGCAGAATGATAAATCAAAGGCATAATAGAAGCCAAGTTGTTGAGGCCAGTGTTATCACCAAACCGAGTCCAAATGTCGGGCAAAACAAATGTGTCAAAAACCAGACAAAGGGTGTGATATTTACCACAATAGTTTGTAATAGGTTAAATATTTTGAGTTTCTCCAGTTACGATCATCACTCATTTTAGCAAAGATTGTGTCAAATTTCAGGTCTCACCTTGTCGAAAATTCCTCTGGATCTCAAACCGGGTGCAATACAACACTGATTGCAACTCCAGCGGAAGCTACAGAACGGGTATAAGTTAGGAGAAAGAGAAGTTCAACGTCTTCATAACCTTATCAACAAAAATGTGTCGGTTTCGATGGAGTTTTCTTCTCTGAGCTGGATGGTTTGGCCATGGAGCTTTCGTTGTCCTTCTCAACGACATCATTAGCACAAAATTCGGGTAGAAGTCTGCCCACGACCAAACCATCCAGCTCAGAGAACAAAACTCCTTCTAAATCATCCACCTGAGCTACAAATCTTCTCCACCATCTCATAATGTGTCGGCTCAGGTCTAACCAAGCGTTCGTAAAGTAGTTTCCTCAGTTTAATGAACTGTTGAAATGGAATCCTCTATGGTATGCAACATCGCACATATCTGGGACCATAACGAGAAATCGAGGAAGCTACTCACCATGGCTTTGCAGGCGAATCCATACCCTTCCCCATAAGAAAACGATGTGGTGGGAACTGGATACTGATGAGGGAAAAGCTCAATATCATAAAGTTGAAGGTGTATGCACTCAGCCTCAGTCTAGAAGGTTACACGAAAAAAAGCTCGCTAAGGTGCTTGGTGGGCACCCAAAACGCTTATATCCATATGCAAACCATGGGGAGGGGGGATGAGGTGGCATAGCGACACTATGCAGTAGACAGTACCATTACACAGAAATGAGAGGCGATTACGATAAAGTCCAGATGTTCTCAAATTAGCTTAGGAATGTATACTCAATGCTGCTAGTTACTCTTCGTTTTCTACATTGGAAATCGTTATATTCGTGGTTGTAATACGTCCTACTCAGATCTTCTAAAAGAATAGTTAGAGCGCGAGGACATAATTGTAGACATACAAAGTTCTGACATTCAGTGTAAAATAATGAGAAATATAATGCTAACACAAAATAAGAAAGTAACTAAATACTTGAGACACAATGTTTTGACGGAGAGCCTGGCTGGTGAGAAATAACTAGTCAGAAGACAGGATGCTCTGTACCATCATGGATGGAGAGTCTCAACATCAGGAGTTTCACAGGGAACGATCTTAGGTCCGCTCCTGTTCTTGGTCTTCATTAGGGACCTGTTAGATAAGATTGGCTCGGCGGCGCTGATCTATGCAGATGAAGCAAAGATCTGTAGGTTCAGAAAGAGTGAAAAGTATTTGTTTGGGCATAGGAAGGACCTTACGGCAGAAGAGGAGTGCTCAGTAGGTAGTGAGTTGAAAGTTAACCAGTCAAAATATCATGTCTAGAACACTCGGTCTCATGTGATACAAAGCACCATTACTATCTATGGAAATCCTATACCAATGATCTCTTCAGAGCGTGATCTCGAGCCTAGATACCAGGTCAAAATACATGGGGGATGCAGCCAAGGCAAACACAACTCTCCACTTTGTGTGTAGACAAGTTAGCTCAATCACCCAGGAAATGTTTCTGACACTAGTTAAAACTCACGCATTGCACCCCTCCTCCCTAAAAGAGATATAAATCTCTTGGATCGAGGACAGAGAGAAGTAACTAGGTTGGTAATAAGTTTAAAATATAAATCTTACGAGGACAGAACCCAAAACCTCGTTCAGTTGCAGGAAAATATGAGGTGGCCTGATAATAACCTACATCACATTAAGTACTTTAGACCACCCCATCACGAAGATATTACCAGAAAATCATGATTACTCCGCTCAAGACAACACTCGAGAGATTGCACGTCAAAGAGCGAACGACCAGGTCCTTTTTCATATTTTTTTGTGACTAAGTGTCACCCCCATTTCAGAGTATTCGCCCGGCCAAAGTGCCCATAGCTTCATCAGTGGTAGATCTAAGAGGAGACTTGAAAAACGTTCTCATTTATGATCTGTCACCTCCCTTACGGACGTGCTATGTTCAATACATGTCTCATAAATTACCACGGCGATCATTCCCGGATATCAGTAAATACTTCCTACATTTCTCATTATCATCTCTGTCTCCTTTTCTATTCTTTCAATTCCATCTCGCACGTTACCAGCTAATTAACACATTTACCATTGTTGGAAAACTTCTCCTCTCTCAGCACTTGAATTATCGCTCTATTGTTTTTACAAACAACCAGCCACCTACCTGGTAAAGTGATGGCTACTGGTATCCAGAACCGCTACTCTTCTGAAATAAGCGCACTCACTCAAACGGCAGGATATGCAAATCCAAAAATAACTGACAAACTGGCTGGAATTAGTACAATCGAATGGCTAGACTGTCACCATTGGACACTACCATAAACCTGGTACCATACTGAAACAACAGTAAGCTTGTACAAAGAAATTACTCGGTTTATATAACCTTGTGACAAAGATACTGGAGTACTTTCTGAGTAAGACACATATGATCCGGGAGGTAATAAGCCTTCTGGCACTATCTAGTAAGAACGTTAGTTGTAGCTGCACTGGCGACTTGGGTACTGTTACAAAGGATGTGCCAGTGTAGTAAGTCCGCTTACAGGATGAGAAAAGTAAGGAAATGCAAAACATAAACATGAAAAAATTCCTTCGAAACAGAGAGTGAAATGTCATTGGGTAGTTGTGGTCACAACTCTAAAGTCGTGCTTGAAAACCCGTGTAAAACTGTAAATGGTGTCTAGTCGCGATTGACTATGATCATCACTACAGAAAGATTACGTACCAGGTATGGAGTTGGATCCCTCGGTAGGCCAAAAACTAGAAGACTGTTGACGGTTGAAATAAGACATATTTGTTAGTGATCTCGTGGTGTCGAAAGAATACCGAGATGTGCCAAAGTTTACAAGCGCAACTGCCGAGCGTAATTGAGTTCGTGCAAGATCATAGGCAACGGAAGGAAAAGTGCCTTTTGTACACTTAAACAAACAAGTACAGTAAAACAATCACTGGTACAATTGGTTATAATAATAATTGTTTCCACTATACCAATCGCGTTCTCGTCACAAAAGGAGGTCACTACAAAATCATCATCGTCTCATCAGAAACTAGATAAGAGGCCTTCTCAGTGATAGGAGACGATGGGTATGGGTAAACGAGGCATTATCAACATGGTAATCTATAAAAAGTAGTGTCCTTCGGAGTGAAATAATTGGGCCTTATAATCATCTTTGTGCAGTATGTCATTGATTTACCAACAGTAACAAATCAATCTGTTCTACTTTTTCCGATGACATGAAGATTCGGGGACCCACATACTGTTTCGCAGTTAGGATAATATTGCAAGACGACCTAAATTCGTTGGGTGGGCAGATAAATAGGTGGTCATTCGAAGTCAATCCTAGAAAGTGTGTGGTGATTCAAGTAAATAACTGAGACGATTCATGTCACTAAAAACATTGAAATTTTGTTACTTCATGCGATTAACTATAGAGATCTGGGAGTCGTAATAGGCAAAGACCTTGGAACTACAAATGGCTGCAGGACTGCCCTGGCTTTAGGGCCTTATGAGTTCTTTGTATGTCATTTCGTCACTTGGATGACGAAGTGTTTAGGGTTTTACACCCTGTGTTTTTGAGGCACTATCAGCAATATAAGGATCAAGAAGCGAGTCCCTGTTTCAAGCATGAGACGAATATGCTATAACTAGTCCGGAGGAGGTGAAAAAAAGTGATGAAAGGTTTCAGTGGCCTATCTTATCATGACAGACTGAGACGCCCCGAACTATTTTCGCTATCTTACCAGAGTGATTTAATACTGATATACCGTACACTGAAAGATGATTCTGGTACTAATATGTTTGGTCTTTTCTATAAATTTAGGACCGGTAGTCTGTTAGGACATTCTGAGAAAGTTTGAAAACTGGGGTCCAGTAGTCTAGGTCTGGAGTTCCGTTTCTCACATCGAGTAGTGAATTACTTGGATTCTCTACTAGAACACGTAATAGCAATAGCTTCCACCGATACATTCAAAGTGAGATTAGATTCACACAGTACCACAAATTTCAAAGACTTACATGGGTTGATTGAACTCCTGTCGTTCCTACTTACTGTCGCGCGCTATTTAAAAGGACAGTGGTATTGTTTCTCGTTGAGTTAAATTCACTGTTTTGATCGTAAATTACGTATCAAAACTACTGTTTACACTTTAACTGAATTTATTTCAGTTAACGTGACATTGTATTTGTGTGTTTTGATCCTGCTTTTGTGTATTTACTGCATCAAAGCATTTTTGGTCGACTGCGGCTTGATTATTTGATTAAGGTTGTGATTTGTCTTACATATCTACCTTGCCTATCATTTTGCTTCATTCTAAGATGGTCGGCTCTGCACACAAGTGTGGACAGCCATATTGCTTATTCCCCGTGGAAGAAGGGATGCAATGTGACGAATGTAAGAAGTGGTTTCACAAAATGTGCACCCGCTTAAGCCCTGCTGCCTATAAAAGGTGCTCGAAACCCAATTCTCATTGGCTCTGTATGTTTTGTTGCTCAAGCAAGACATTACTCATTCAGGAAGCCATTAGCCCTCTAGCATTAGCTAAAAAGGTCGACGTAGGCCGTGCCGGCAACATGGATACTGATAACGAAGATTGTATTAGTGTCGTAAATGCTGCCATGGCAGGTACCAGACACCCGATTTTGCAACATGAAGCAAAAATTTCTACTCCGATACAACCAATGAAAGACATGCCATTAAGTACTGAGGGACAAGTTGCTTTAGCAGTGACTGATGACCCGGCTAGAACCACTATCGTCCAGAGTAGTTCCAATCTGGATGCTGAGACTAGTGGGAAATGGATTACGCGGAAACGTAAAAGAGACGGAAAAATACCCAAAGAAAGCGCGCGTATAGTCGATAAGTCCTCGTTGGACTCACGCCCTGCGCATCAGGCAACTCCGCTCAAGTCCAAATGTAAGAAAATATTTAGTACTGTTGTGGATGGGAACAATTCGACTTCACCAAATGTTGTTGTGAGTCACTCGCTCGACCCACATGACACTGTTATAAAGAAAGCTAACAGTAAGAAGCCGGTAGCTAACCGGCAGGATCTGACATCACGGTCGAAGGCCGTGAACACGACTTTTAAGGAAGTTAAACAGGTCCTTAGTGTAATCATCTGGAACTCGGAAGAGTCAAACGACACCGATCCCGCTAAGAGACATGCCCACGAACTGCAGTTAGTGGGATCTCTCATCAGAAATATACTGCCCGATGAGGTCCCAGGGGTACATATCTCGAAAGTAATCAGACTCGGTAAATATGTTGGAGGCGAAACCCAACAGAGAAGGATCCTTAAATTAGTACTCGGTAATTTTGAGGAAAGGGACGTAGTACTGAATAACGCACGCAAAACTCGTGACTCAAACATTCGTATTCGACCTGACTGGCCACTTGAGGATCGGATCAAGTGGAAGAATGCTCTAACAGAGTTAAAAACTCGAAAGCTAAACGGTGAAGCGAACCTTACGATTAAGGGTTTTCGGGTAGTCAGGTCTTGGAGGCCAATGCTTCCGAGACCTGTGTGGGTAGAACGTATGTCTCCAAAAACACCTTAAATGTGTGTTACACGAATGCCCGTAGTCTTCGGAATAAGATGTCTGAGCTAAGTCTGATGGTAGACGAATTAAATCCGGATATAATTGTTATCACCGAAACTTGGCTCACTGTAGATATAGACTGTTCTCCAGTCATTTCAGGCCACATCTGTATCAGAAGTGATAGAGTTAGAAGTCGCAAGGGAGGAGGCATAATATTATATGTTAGGGACCACTTCCGCATAAACTCGATCATATCGGAGGCGCATGTAAGTGGTACGTGTGAGGTAGTATGTTGTACAATTAGGTCTAGAAACGGGTTAGTGACGATAGGAGGAATATATCGTAGTCCGTGTTGTCTCGCTGACGACTTTATCCTAAGACACGTCTGTTCTTGGAGTAAAGCAGAATGTTGTCTCATCGTTGGAGACTTCAATGCACTCCATATAAACTGGATAGAGCTCACAGCTCCAGGTGGGGGTTTCGATAGCGTCCTCCTGTCATCAATTATTCAATGTGCACTTGTACAATGTATCGTTAAGCCGACGCATATAGACTTGGAACATGATCCGTCATTGATAGACCTTGTCCTCACACACCACTGTGAAGATATCGTCGACATTCAACACCTTCCCCCACTGGTGAATAGTGACCATGTCGTACTTTCCTTTAAGTTCCGGATACATGGTATAGAATTTGCATCTGCTCCACCCCGTCCTAATATCTGGAGAGCTAATATTCCGGCAATCAGGGACTATGCTATCTCGATTGACTGGTCGGTCGATGCTGATGGATCGATTGATGATGCATGGAATAGGTTTAAGTCTGCGTTCGAATCCGTAACTCAACCGTTTATTCCATGGTCAGCACGTAAGCTATCATATTGCCCTCCATGGATTAATAAGGAAACCTGGAAGCTGTTGAAGCGTAGGAAACACTTCTGGGAGTAATTCTTGTCAACAGGTCAGGCATCATTTAAGTGCGAATATAAAAAAATCCGGAGTATATGTAAAAAGACCATAGCTAAGTCCCGCACGGCCTACGAACGACAGTTGGCATACGATAGCCGTACCTGTCCGAAGCGACTGTTTTCGTACGTTAAAAGGCGGACGAAACGTAGTGATGGTATCCCCTCGTTACTGTTAAGCGAAAATTCAGCTTTATTGGCTGAATCTGATCTAGCGAAAGCGGAGAAATTTGCTAACTATTTCAGTGAAATCTACTCTACGTGTAGTGTAACAACTACTTGTCCCGTTGACAATGAGATACCAGCCATAGGACCTTTACACGTGACAGAGGGTATTGTTCTTCCTTTGATAACTAACCTAAAACCTTGTAAGATACCGGGCCCCGGTGGGTTACACCCACGTTTGCTGTCATCGCTTGTGGACATTATCTCAAGACCGCTCACGACGCTCTTCAACATGTCCCTTTCACAGGCTCAACTACCTAGAGACTGGAAAGACGCCATAGTTAGTCCTATATTTAAGGATGGTCAGAGACGGATCGTATCTAACTACCGGCCCGTTAGCCTAACCAGTATAGTAGTTAAGTTACTTGAAAAGTTAATTCGGGCTAAGCTACTGAGTCACATAGATTCGTACAATCTGTTAACTCCCGAGCAACATGGGTTTCGTAACAAGCATTCTTGCTTGACTAACTTACTCATTGTGAGAGAGGATTGGATAGCTGCTTTAGACAACGGCCTGTCTGTCAACGTGATATTCATAGATTTTAGCAAAGCGTTCGATAAGGTTTCACACTTAGGTCTTATGCAAAAGCTCTCGAGCTTTGGAATAACAGGTGCTATACAGGAATGGATAGGAAGCTTCTTATGTGACCGCAGACAGAGAGTAAAGGTCAATGGAACTCTATCCGAATGGAAACCGGTCAAAAGTGGTGTACCCCAAGGCACCATCTTAGGCCCTTTACTTTTCCTTCTGTATATTAATAAACTACCTTTATTACTTAAGTCGTCGACGTTATTGTCTGCGGATGATGTTAAAATTTGGAGAACAATAATAAATGAGACTGATCGTTGTTATCTGCAAGCAGATTTTGACGAATTAGTTAGGTGGGCTCATGATTGGGGCCTGGAAGTTAATTCCAAGAAGAGCGTGTTCATGCACATCGGGCACGATATTAGTTACCACTATACCATTAATGGTACATCTCTTCCACGCGTTCAAGAGCACAAAGACTTAGGAGTAATTATAAGTCACGACTTAAAAACTACTACGCACTGCAATGCGGTTGCTTCCAAAGGCTATCGCGCGCTATGGTCGCTTCGCAGAGCATTTAAATGCTTCGACGAGGATATGTTTCGAATTTTATATCCCACCTATGTAAGGCCACACTTAGAATACTGTATCCAAGCAGCTAGCCCTTGTCTGATGAAGGATACTAAATCGCTTGAGCGTGTCCAGCGTGTAGGGACAAAATTAGTAAAGGGTCTTTCTAAAGTCCCTTACGATGAGCGTTTAAAACGTCTAAACCTTTTCCCCTTATCTTATCGTAGGATGCGAGGTGACCTTATACTGGCATTTCGTATCTTTAATTATGATCTGGGTGTTAATATGTCTTATCTTTTTGCTCCCTCCAGCACTAATAATCTCCGAGGTCATAGCAAGAAGGTTCTGAAACCGCGATCTAATAAACTAAAGGTGGGGTCCCGTTTTTCTCATCGAGTGGTCAATGACTGGAACGCTTTACCAGAACAAGTGGTATCAGCACCATCAGTGAACATTTTCAAGAAGAAGCTGGACCTTCACTGGAAGGAGATCTGTCAGGATTAACACAGGTTCATCAACCTACTATCCTTATTACTGAAGGTTTAAGACTGAAGCCTGAAGGTCGTCTCGATAGCGCTTTGCATGAGGTGTTTCGAAACACTTCGTAATGATTACTTGGTGAATACGTGGGTGTCATGAGACCAAGGGTACTGTCAGTCGGTGTCAGCACAGAAGCCTGTATAGCTGTTGATTAGTAAAAGGCTTTTCATCCAGGATTTTAATTTTTCTTGTTTTAGCGGTTGGAAAGGACTTATTGCTCTTGGCAGTTTCACCAACATACTTATAATTGACCCTTGTTTCAGTAAAGTAACAGATTTTAATGGTTTTCCTAACCTAATTCTAGTCTTTGCAGTCGCTTCAGGGTCACCGCAATAACATAGTAAATGTTCTGTGGGCTCCTGAAAATCACTATCATGATGATAAAAACCCTTTTCAATTAAAACTTGCTAGTGTTGACGCGTCTGGAGTAATAATTATTTGGGATGCTACTACATCATCTGCAACCTCAGAGTTCCGTGAGCCAGATTCACTCGTCTTGGGTTAGTTTTCTCATTCTGCTTACTAGTTTAGATATATTATGGCTACCAAATCAGTGGGTTTCACGTGATTTGTTGGCTGTTCTCCACTCTCACAACAGATTCATTATCTGGAACACACAAACTCAAACAAGATTGTGGAAACACTCTTTTGGGGACGATGTGGTTTCTTTTTCTTTGGATATATTCTCTAATTCAAAGATGATTTGTAACTGATTTTCCACTTACTTATTAGAATCCTTAAGTTTGCTCAAAGGAATATTTCATTGTGGAGAATTTCAACGTCACTTCGTGTGCTTTTGGAAAAGGCAGGAAACTAAACATTTCTGAGTCTGGTTGGTTAACACTACATATTAAAACTTATGGTTAAAGGTAGCAACAAGTGTTTTATTAATGAAATAAACTCACGTGGAACAACATCAGGAGAAACGCCAGTGAAACTATCGTCTAGTGAACTAAAAGTCAGTCCGGGGAACTCTGATAGGTATTTAACAAATTATTTTGGTTTAAAATTAAGTTTTAAATGACCTTTAAATAATATTTCTGGTTGGACGACTGCTCAATATCATCAGTTGTCACATAATGGGTATTGGTCATATCTAGGCGTATAGATGTGTGCTTGGCCACAGAGTTGTGATAAGTAGCATTGGAAGCTATCACATACTAGTTTGAGAGAAGCTTTCGCAAAATTACCTTGAAGTATTCTGAGCCCTACTGTAGGGGCTGATGGTATGTCAAGCCCACGTAGGTTGTTCTAGCTTCTGGACAGACCAATCTACTCATTTCTTCTTAAACCATATTTTAACCTTTTCACTTATTCGCTTAGTAATCCTGACTTTTTCATATTAGCCTGTGTTTACACTTCTTATCTTATTCATCACATGTCTGTAACATATTTGCGTTCGACTATAAATATAAGAAGTATAAAAAATGAACGTAACCTCTTTAACTGGAAGAATTTTTGGTTGTACCTTTGCTAACTAAACTGCTCCTCCCATCATTATTGTTTCATTATTATACACCAATTTGTTATTGTTCCCCTTTTTCTTATACTCACCTTACATTCGTCATCTCTCCACATTCTCATTGTTATTATGTGATGCATATATATATATGGTGCCCCTTTATGCCTATATTTGTGTTCAAATAAATAAATAATAAAATTGTCTGTGATATGTAATCACATCTCAATAAAGAATACTGAATTTTATGATATTGTGTTTTCACGCGGTAAGTTATTGAGTGGCTAATGTTAAATACTACTCACTTCAAATCATTGCTAATCTGACTAAATAAATCATATGAAAAGTGGTGTATTCACACGCCATTTTGATTAATTTTGGGGATTACATAAATCCTTATCACCACGCATTTTTCTCTCCATGTGTCGTCAGATCCGGGGTTTAAGCACCAAGTACAAGTCATTTAAACACTTTGTAGACATAACAGTAAACTATTTCTACTGATATTTTTTTCTATGTGCACTTTAATTAAGTCATTTAATAGGTACAGATTCATACACCTGGCTTCAAGCCACATTCCGAATGTGAGTGCTAGTGATACTTCGTGGTTCACGAAACAGAAATAAATAGGTCCGGATTCAAACCTGGGACGTAGTGGGTGAAGGTTGAATGCATTAATAACTAGATCACTGTTTCATCAAACAAAGCACGAGAGTAATTTAAAAGTTCGAAGTTCGTCATTCTGTCTGAAACTAGTACCAGGTCGAACAGTTTAATCTCATAACATCTGCGTCTCATTTGTCTTTAGGTTTCCAATAAGGATTTCTGCGGTATCCATAAATAAGTTGTAATTGGTAGCGGAAACAATTCCATTATCAACTTCATAGGAAGTTGCTATCAAAAGCCAACTTGCCTTCTCTTCTTAGTGTTAAGTACATAATAGAAGAAAGTATATCACGTTCTTAGTTGTGCACATCTGTCAAATATTGTCCCATTTTTTCATTGTACTTGTAGAAACATCATACATGAATACTCACGTATTAAATAAACCTTACTGTGTTTATTTTAATTCAAAGTTATTACTATTCCAATTTTTATTCAGGACATGTGATTCTTCGAGTGATAATTCCCGAATAACATCTATTAGAACATGTTTGCAGGTTACTTACCATCGATATCACAAGGACTGTGCGTTGTTTGTTTTTAGGAGGGAGATTATTATTGTGAATCTGGGACTGGTCCGCCCACTTCATGTTGTTTCTTTAGATCCTTCTTGGCCTTCTTTCTCACGTGTAAGTCAGTTTAATTTATGTGTACTAACGATGTTGAAGGTGATCTTTTAGTTTCATAGTTTTGAGGCAGGTCATTTCTAGGCTCCCATATACTTAGATTTCTCCCATATCTTAGCATAACCCGTCGAATAACAGTAATTATATTTTACGAAATGTCAAACATATATTATGGTCCCATCCTTTTCAAGTGCATGAAAGTTTATCCACCGAACTCATTTTTAGTATTTAGTATTCGAGAAAAGTATAAATTACTGATTATTTCTTTTGTTCATCGCAGAAGTGGTAATTTTGATCGCTGAAAGAATCTGGGGTGGCTTTGCGTAATCCATTTTTTAAAGAAAACAACGCACCAATACATTATTTTATTGGCTGTTCATCATGCTTATCACTATAGAGACATATATTCAATACATGATGAAAATGTATGAATACGTATTTACCAGATTTCTGGTAATTTGTGATTTTCATTTCCTTTAAATGTGACAGTCTGGATGCATAAGAGCAAAATTTCGTTTTCCGAGAGGATTTGACGTGGAAAGCATAGCTAGAGACTGTTAGAATAAGGAATATGTGTAGTTATATTTATAAGCATACTTCTGATTTGCAGGTTTATTCTTGCACTCAACGTGATGTCATCATTTGCCTACATGAAAATGGCAATTTAAGCGTATATGCTTGTCGTGGTCTTGCTTTAGCAGCGGATCCTTCTCTTCATCCCTCTCATTTACTGCGAAAACCTACTAAAGAATCTTCTGATCTCCACTCTGATAACAGCTGCACTTATGTTCTTGTTGCAACTGCTGCTTCTTCTAGACGCCCAAAACAAGTACATCATGTTGATTTTTCTGTCAACCAAATGAATGAGTTGAATATCGTCGTAGCTTCAATCGATGGGCGTTTCCAGGTAACTCTTAATAACATTTGTCAAATGTTCATTTCACTTTTAATAGCTTTTATTTTGTAATTTGACGTGTAACACAATGATTCCTAGTCAGATCCTGTAAATTTAAAACCAAATTAATTTACGAGGCAGTTTTAGTTTTTTTTGACTCATCAGATGATTACTGCTTTTCTTGCAACTGTTCTGCCTATCAATTTTGTCAGTAATTATAAGATGGTTCGTGGTCCTGTAATCGTAGTAATTTAGTGAGGATGGCTGAAACTGTTTCCAACATTCTCATTCTTTCATTGTTTTAACTGGTTAGTTAATTTGTATTAAAAGCGGTAGCTTAGTAGTTAAAACATTTAGCTCCTAACTTTTAGGTCTCAAGTGAGAACCCCGCTCCATCCACTTTGGTTTAGACAACCTCGTATTACCGCTAACACCCAAGTAAACAGATACTTAAATCAGATACTTAAGTTTGTGCTTAGGAAGTGAGTTACGTGAATATAATTCATTATTAAAGTGGAAGTGTTAGCACTTAGATTAATATACAGTTTTATGTGGAAATCACTTTAGGTGTTTATAAAGTGTAAAAGGATTGTGTTTAAATCTTTAGACACATAATTGCTTTTTTATTTACTTTAAGTATACAACTTCACGTTCAGTCCACTATCACTTTGGAGTTACGAGACTGAATTCATGTTATTTTCCGATTGTAAAGTTGCTTTATAATAATTAAGCACATCTTTTAGCTTATAGCCTATGGAAGACTGTAGGTCCTGTTATTTATGTAAATAAGACTAGGTCTTGGCTAAAATTATGTACGTAACATTATGCAGTACACACTAAACTATTATGTAACATCCAATACCAATATATAATGAGGTCATGAGAGTGTATTTGTCATAGTGGTTTTGTCTCAATATCCTCTGTTAGTCCATGTGTAGATATATATCTATTCCTATATTGATTTCCAAAGTTTTGGCAACTGCGAGCTGTTCGAGACTCAACTTTCTGTGATGAGGTGAAACCAATTTGGAGCCTTTCGGACCTGCTACCCCATGCACCTGTTGTAGATAAGTGAGTAATACCTTACAGTATTTTATTTATACATTGATTACTACTCATGTTTTAGTCACCTAATATCTAATATTAGAATATGTACCGTATTTTTATTTTATATTTTATTTAAACACATAAATATTGGTACAAGGAAGCACCAGATACATATGCGCCGCACAAATCTCATTCAATTTGCGTGAGGGCTGTGATACTGCCCAGGTGCCCAAACTGAAGCAGGTGGCTTTCTTAGGGGGCCACACCCGGAGCCTTTGACCTGGAGGTCTAACCCATAAGGCAGTGGAGCATCGTGGGGAGATGCAGTCCCATGGTAGCCGGTGACCAACAATTGGTTCATACACCATTTGTTCCCTCAGGATACTGGAGTCCATGTTCACCATTGGTTTGGAATCAGGGTTTTCCAACTCCCCTAGGTGGATTTTCCGTGTCCACCAACCCAGTTAAAGCGCCGGACATTCGCTTCTCGTCCTCAATTTCGTAAACAACACCCATGGTGCGAGAAGGCAGTGAGTAGGACTTTCCTGGAAGAGGCTATATACGCGTGGCCATATGAGAGCATTTGGAGAGGGAGAGCGGACTCTCCCCACTCTCGGCCGTACCAGGGCATTTGGGGGCAGAATATGTACTGACCTCTGTAGGATAAGCAGACAGCACTATGTTGTGGGATTATTTGTTAGAGAAGAGTATGCCTGGGTTTACTATGATCCTGAAAGATAAATACAAAATCACAACAGGTAGGGTAAGGTTGTAGTATCAGTTTATATGTTAAGCCCATATACTTTATTCTAGCTACTGGCCAAGCTAATTCACCTATACATTATGAGTCATATTTTGATCTTGTTAATTATTCGCTTATTAACCTTGACTATATTTTTATATGAGCGCATGTGTATGTACCTTTCGTATTCTATTCATCATATGTCTGTCATTCATTTTTGTCTGATTATAAATATTGAGTAATGCTTGCCCATGGCGAGTTGGCTTCCCCGCCATCTCCGATACGCATTATCTTTCGCTTCTCTCTCGAGTTGGCTTCCCCGCCATCTCCACTGCATGTCACTTTCTCTTCGTTCGCTTTTATTCGCTTTATTACTCTGATTCTCTGGCCAGATCAATGAGTATAGAAAATATATGTATTCTAAATCCATTCTCGTATTTGACTTATTTAACTCCGTTATTAACCAACGCGGATCAGGTCATTTATTACATACGAGGATAGACAGTACGTATATTTTAGCAACAAACAATCATTCATACGAGCAAAAAGGAATCATATTTAAGCTACCACAACAAGGTCACAAAACCACTTCTCAGCTGTCTAATTCCGCCTCTCCTCTTCATTTCCACTATTGATGAAATTCATTATCGATGTCGCTAGGGCAGCAGACCAATCAAATGCTCCTTGAAACTTTGCTCATCGTTCAGGAAGTCTGTAGATGTTATTGTTTACTATCCCATCAGCGTCACAGATTGTTTCACTTACACCAGACTTCTTACTGTTTGGATGAGTTGAAAGACCTTCCGGCAGTTACCAGATGCAGCTTCTGCTTCCAACTCATTAGCACTCTACGACCACCAGGCTTCTCAGTCCTTACTAAAGCACTGCCTAATTTCGTTATGTAACAGTCGTCGTTTGTGGTCAAACTCGCGGTCACCTGGAATCGATCGACGGGCTTCAACAAGTTGTTAAAAGCCTGAAGAAACCCAGTACTTATAAGCGGGACGTTTCGCGAAGCTGCAAGCAACTTGACTCGCCATTTTCATGGCGTGGTGTAATTGCAACCAATGCTCATCTATACTTTTTGGTGGGATGGTAGCTAGCCTTGAACCTAGCTCGGTCTGATATTTAGTTGCAACAGATGCTGCAACCAATTTACTGACATCGATTCGTTGTCCACTGAAAATTAAAGTAAGATCGGCGTAGACCAGGGCATGATCAGAGTCCAGATAGGTACTCCAAAAGGAGCGGCAGTCTTGTGCACAACAACGCGATGTGATCAATCTAAGTCCAAGCCTGAGATGCAGAGGGAGGAAGCCAGGTAGCACATCGGCGATGACTATTCCGGTAGTTAGTGCTAGCCAAAAACAGGTTGTAGTCTGTGCACAGTTGCAGTAGATGGTCACCTTTATCTGACATTCTACCAACAAGTCCCCATCGGCCACCTAAGCGACTCTCTTCTGTGTCTAGACGCCCGACCTGTGCATTCAACTCTCCGTCTAGTGCTACAACATCTGTCGAATGCACTTTCTGGAGAAGAATGGTTAATTAGTGGTAGAATTCATCCTTGATTGCATCCGGGCTGCAATCTGTCGGAGCATAGGCAGAGATGACAGAAAGACATCGTTTCTCACGCCGATTTCTTCTTACTTTGATGGAAGTTTCTAATCTAACAGTACATAACCGACTGTTAATGGGGATTCAGTCGATTAATGCTACCTCAGCTATAGCGCTAAGCGCGACACCAACAACATCAAAACCAGAGGAAGATGTAACAAGGTCCTTAGATAAACTCACATAAAACGAGCTTTTCAAAGTGACATATGGTTAGCGGATTTGTAATACTTCACTAGGGTTTTGAATACGGGTCTCAGATAGACAACAGACATCGATATTAAGACTTTTTATAGACATAGCCAACCCTATCTGTTGTCCGATCTGCATCAATGTGCGGATGTTGAAAGGAGCCAGTCTGAATGGTATACGTAGTTTCAGAAAGACTTTAAGTATTCGTATTCGGAGGTAGCACTCAACTTTTGATCAGTCAGTGACTCGAGATCGTTTAGATAGAATGGGGTTTCCGCCATTGATGAGCTGTTGTTTAAGTTCGGAAATAAAGGGGAATACACAAGTGGCGTAGTATAAAAGAAATAAAGACGAATGTTATCAAATGACTATGAATGGTATTTGTCTGAATGCGAGTTGAAGTAAGAATAATTTTTCCAGTAGTAATCATCATTTGGTTTGTGCGAGGGCTGTGATACTGCCCGGGTGCTTAAACCGAAGCGAGAAGGCTGTGAGTAGAACTTCTTTTACAGTAGCTATATACGCGTGGTCATGTGAGAGCATTTCCAGAGAGAGAGAGAGAGAGGATTGACTCTCCCCACCCTCAACCGTACCTGGCATTTGGGGGCTATGAAAGTAGTCTTTTAAAAATAGAGGGTATTTGTAGATTGCTAGTATTCGATCATCAGTGGCTTCAAATCATGTATTTTAGCGATTCTTAGGTTAGACACAGTACTGTAGGAGGATTGCAGGTCAGTTGACGAGACAGAGAATCTTGGTCATCTGAAGTGTTTAGGACACGTATTACGTATGCCCATCTACTGGCTACCTGGACGCGTGGTTGGCTGGTGTAAGGATGAGATGGAAGTAAGCTAAGGGGTGTCCAAACCCAGAAGGTGCCATTAGTCCATAAAGTTATTGACAGTTGAACTGAGTCATGTAGGTAGGTGCAAACTATCTGGCTGGGGTCTGCACGATTACCGTAATCAGTGGTTGGAGACGTTGGTTGATATGGCTCAGAGTCGTTTTCAATAGTCTAAATGCATTCTCTTTCCTTCTCCCTTTATATTCAAAGTCCCCAAATCTTTTTATACTTTCCATTCTTTCTTGACATAATTTTTTATAATACTATTGACAGTGTTACTACTTTTATTATTCTATCGTTTGCTTTGACAAATTTATCTCACTGTACTCATGTGGTGTGGTAACTTGAACAGATACACGTATGTGTTGAGTGGTACGTTACATATGACTGACTAGATGACTGAAGCCATCAATTCACGATTATTCGCTAAGAAATTTTATTCTTGGTACTAATCTTTTAATATCTACCGTAGAAAGATAAACACTTATAATATACAATCATGGACCTAAGGTGATCTGATAAGGCAGTAAAGAATGATTGACGTCAGATTTTCAAGTAAACTTTTTCTCACATATTTAGCAGATGATTAAATAAAATTACCTTTTTATGCGAATTTGTAAAAAGGGTAAGTAGCTTTGACCATAGTGAAAATTTCAAGGTCTAATGATAAAATACTAACGGTTAGATTTTAAGGGTTATTTTTAACGTGAATTCAAATATATTTCATTAATTCTGGGTCAATTTTCGGTGAGTACTGCAAAGGAAACCAATAATTTATACTTAAGATAATTTAACGCTTAATACGATTGGTGTTTTAATTTTTTCTGTAGGGCTCCAATAAAGTTGTATCTCGAATTAAATGGCTTATACTCTCCAAATAGATCAGAACCAACACTGTGTCGCGTATGTCCACCAAATCTGATGGGACTTTCAATGATAGATTCGATTCGTGGTCCATTAGTGGCTGTTGGAAATAATCGTGGTGATATTCAGGTGACTGCACTTTTTCGATTTTCGTTTCATGTACTTCGATGATTACTTAGCTACAATATTTTAATTTATGTGGTTCACGTTTCAGTATTTAACCAGTATCTGATACAATGCCAATGTACAATTTTTAGGAATACTTTTGTATGTTTTTTTGACTAATCAATGTTCACATCGTGTGTTTTTAACTGTGAGGAAGTTACAAAATACTTGGGTTTCTTAATTGTCCTTTAACTTTTTACTTACGCCTGTTACCCCTCGTGGAGAGAAGTTTAAGGCTCCCACCAGAATTCTCCGTCCAACCCTGTCCTGTGCGATGCTTTCTAGTTCTTCCCAGTTGCTATTCAACATTTTCATGTCTACTTCTGCACAGTATGTTCTTTGACCTTCCTCTTTTCCGTTTCCCTTCAGGATTCCGAATTCGCGCTTTCCTCGTCATGTAATTTGGTGATTTCCTCAATGTATGTCTTATCCACTTCCAGATTCTTTTCCTAATTTCCTCTTCATCTGGAAGTTGGTTTGTTCTCTTCCAGAGTAGGTTATTGCTGACGCTATCCGGCAAACAAACATTCGGTATCTTGTGTAGATAATTGTCTAGAAACACCTGTACTTTTCAATGATGGCTGTAATAGTTCTCCAATTTTCAGCTCCATACAATAAAACTAACTGTTTTGACTTTCGTATTGAAAATTCTCACTTGTGTTGGTTGGCAGTTGTTTTGAGTTCGATAAAAGTTATATTTAAACATAATTAGATGCGTTTATATGAGATCTACACAAGTTCTTAAAATTACATACTTAGTGTAATAAAATTATGTATCTACCATTTAGTTAACTATTTTCACGCTCAAATATTAATCAATATTTCTGTTTTTACTTTTATCACGCAAGATCACAAAGTAATTTATTATCCAGCTACTGCCAATCACTGAAAATCTAATTCCTATTGTTTTAGTTTTATCTTATTTTCTCCATATTTATGTAAAATAGTCCAAAATTCTAATAGCACACTATCAAACTGTTTATTGTTGTTAATAATTGAGAATACAGTATTTTCTTTTATTTTCCTGTTCTTCCTCTCTTGCCTTCCACAATTAAGTGAGCTCTTTGCCCATTCTAAGTATAATATTTTTTGCTTTCGGACCAATCCATTTATTTATGAAAGATGTTTTTTGGAGATGATCTACAAATTGGAGGTAATTGTCATCAAAATGATAACATTTTAAATAAATAAAAAAAAGGATCATATAGTTATTGTAAAAATGAGACTATTGAAGAATACTGTCTGAACAACGCTACGATCAAGATAGATTCCATCCATCCAGATGTCCATTTTATCATTTATGAAGTTAATTCCAAGATAATTTGAGGACATATCAAGCCCCGACTGTACCAATAAATTTAAGAGCAACAGTGTATTTTAGATATTAACTTATTTTCAAGCTATTTTATTTAAATCCATAATAATCACTGTCACACTGTATTGATATTGAAGCTCCATTTTGTTTTATAGCATTAATAAAGATAGCAATTATATTGTGACTAAATTAATATAGAACGTATGGAATGTAAAGGATGTCGTATCAAAAGAAAATCAATTTCAGATACTGTCAGCTAACTTAGCTTAAACTTTTCAATTGATGACAATTCGGGCTGGATACAAAATAGCCAATTGGTATAACGAAAAGTCGTAGATCAACTAATTAGTTTGAAAATAATGAGCTAAATCTCTGTCATGTCGATAATGATATGTGCTTACACATAAGTTGTAAAAAATTTCAGTTTTAATGTTTCATATACAGATTTTAGGCAATTAAATAAATTGTTCAAATATGTACCGAAATTTCAAATGGTTCTAACTGGGAAACGTTCGTAGAATCTTGGTGTAGTATTTATTTTGTAGATTCTTTTTATTTTGCATATCTCAGTTTTATTTTAACGTTTAGTGTGAATTGGTAATGTACTTAACTGCACAACATTATCATGGGCATAATTATTATAATTTCGTCACCTTCAGTTTTTCAGCGTTATAATACTTAATATAAAGAAACGTCCATTTGTGTTATTTCTATTTCTATTTGTTATTTATAGATTTGGGATGTATCATCAGCTATATTATGGCGTGAATATCATGTACTACCGGTACCTATCAAAGGAATTGAATGGATAGCAATACCCCGAACAATTTATAGAAGTAAACAAATCAATGAAGATTCTTCAAGATCATCATCAGCATCATGTGAATATTCGTTAGGTTTAATTGTTCATGGTTGGCAATCCAAAGATGGTCATCAAAGTTCTCTTACTGAAAATACATTAAATAGAACAAATACAACAGGAAAAAATTTTGTTACTACACTGGACTTATCAACAGGTTATATGCGTATATTTCGTGATACTTCAAATCAAAAGATTGACAAAACAGGTCCTCGCATAGGAATCAGTGTTCCCAGTGGTCAACTTTTATCTGGATCTAACGATCAAGAAAATCTTTTGGAAGGACCCATTGACATTCTTTGTGTTAGCCACTTAAAGTAAAGGATTGTTTATGGGAATCATTATTTTTACCGTTTCTGGTTATTACTAGTAAATATTGAATCATTTCCATCTTTTAGGACTCATGTTGTATGTTTTTAAAAAGAAATAAATATCTTATTCTGTATATAATTGATTGATAAAAGGTGAGAACAAGCCTTAACACTGTAGAGTTAGCCAGTATCATAGAAATGTCTATACTGTGAATATAAATCACATTAACTAACTGGATATTAAATACGATTAATTAGCTGTTAATGTGGAAGTATCGAAGGTAAAATTTAAAATAACTATCGTTTACTTTTCAAGTAAGTGGTAACAGATTAAGCGTAGTATATTGTGATGTCAAATAGTTTGACTTGACAGTTTCACCTTAATTCTTAGACTAGTAAAATTCAATCGGCAATAAGAAATTATAATCTTTCAGCATATTTATTTTGTAGTTTTCTGTAATTTAATCCCGAAAAAAGATGAAACCAACCTATAATGAACAATTTTGCTTTCTAAACTGCCACACATGGTTTGTTAACTGTTGAAATAAGCTTCAAGTTTAGTGAATGTTTAACCATTGTTTTATGTTGCAGTTACTCATTTATTGTATTTCTCTGTTTATTTATTATATTATGTTGTTTAATTTCTGCAATTTGTCGTTTTAGATCAAATTTAAATTTCATTCAATACTAAGGCTTTGAAGTATATTGTCTTTTCCTTATCTGCAAAAATATACTTTTAGTAAATATGAGGGTTTGTGAGTAACACAATAGAGGAACGATTATTTAGCGATTAAAATACTTGACTCTCAATTTCTGGGTTATGAACTCGTCCATTGCTCCACTCAATTCGGTTCGGGCACATCAATAGCATCACTAATTTTCATACAAGAAATTGTGCCTAAAAGTTGAGTTCACAAACTCCTACTTGGTTATTATTTTTGACAAGATGCAAAATGTTTGCTACTATATTTCCTATTCTACTAAATTGTATTTGCTTTAAGAGTCAGTTAAACCAATATGACTGCTCATGTTATACAATGGTATATTTAGTTTAATCATAGTATTTTCCTCTCAGTAACGAAAACATGTTTCTAATAAGTGGTTTTCAATGAAATTGAAGTCGAAGCATAGTTAAAAAGCCATTCAACTATGCAAAATTTTGAAACATTGTGTACTTTGTAAATAATATAGATTATATTCGATTTATTTGTGGGATTATTATTAAGTCCCTTTCGTTTCAGTTCTTAACATTGGGTCTTATGTTTCATACAGAATATCCTTGTTATCACAGTATCTTTTCTATCATATCACTAATAATTTTGTTCAGTATTAAAAGTTAAATGGAGAAATGGCTTAGTGGTTAGGGCGTTTACTGTTCTGCCACTGTCCCAGGTTTGAACTCTTCTCCTACTTCGGTTTAAGTAACTGGGTAGTATCATTGGCTCTCACATTTAGAGTGTGAGTTATACCTAAATACCTGGCAAATGAGTTAATTTATTATTTTTAAATGTTTCCTATAACTCTATGAATTTCAGCGGTGGTACTAATAGTTCGGAATAAAAGTACTTGTGAGGTGACTTTTTAGATTTATCGAAATTGTTTTTAACTTTAGAAGTTAAAATTTTTTTTTAATATCTTTTAAATATTTCCAGCCAATACGTTGGCATAGCGATTCGTAAGAGTCCTGTAGAAATATGGAAATTATCTAATTCTTCTTTAATAGTTAAACTACCTCTCCTACCAGATTTAACAGCTGTTGCTTTGGTAAGTCACATTTATATTTGGAACATTTTAATTAATCTTGCTGGTATTTTAGTACAATAATTGTGTAGTCAATCATAATTCGTTTGTTTACTGATAGACAATAGTATAACTCAAGTGGCGTCCATTAAGACTCCACTTCCCTCATTTTTTTCGGAAATGATATGTTAATCTGAATCCCTACCTGAAGATTCACTTATCATCGACTTAAAGTATACAGATGATGTATACAGTTTTTTGTGAAAGCGCTGACGAAATCCAGTTTTATAAATCCCACAAGTAGCAATGCAAGATTGTTTACCTGTTAAAATAATCGTTTAATTCTCTTAGGTGTTTTCATCAATATCATATACCTTTCAGTTGTTGACATTCGCCTGTTATTTCATTCATTTCACCTTATTTTGATATGGTTAAACAACTCGTATCTTTAACACTTATACAACAGTTATATTTTTATAATTTAATCACAGAATTTTGTACATACCTTTTAAAGTTTCCAATTACATAGTTTCTTTGTTATGTGTTTTGACAAAATTCATGATATTTATTTTATTCATTTCGTTTTTGTAGGACTGGTGTCATTCGCCAACTAAATATCAACGAAGTCGTAAAATTTCAGATAAGAGTTCTAAGTGAGTTCATTATTTAATTTAAAAAAGGACTGATTTTTTTTTCATTTCAAAAGGTTTAGCTGTTATATTAGCAAACAAAACCCTTTAATTCTGTATTCAATATACAATTATTAAGTAGTATTCGTAATTAATATTTTATTAAACCGTATCAAGAGAACAATATAAGTGTAATTATTATGATCAGGTTTAGGGTTAAGGTATTCTCATAACCTAAAATGCAGATAACCAGACATGGGGTCTATTGTACGCATATATATGCACCGATAATATTGCGTAACAATAAACCGTTGAACTTTTATATCTTGGGATATGAGTATTACGCTATTCAGTCATTGATTTGGAATGTGATGGTCTATCTTTCCCAACTTCAGTCAATGTACCGTGTGATGCGCTTACTATCCTATTCCATTGGTAAGCATTTCTTTGATTATCGACGTTTTTTCACTAAAACTCAGGGGAAATCATATATATATATATATAGAAGGACAAAATTCTTTTAATTAAGCATGTTTATGAGAGTTCTTCCTTAAAACTACCACTACTCACTATGAATTTCAGGAAATTTTGATTATTATGTGTTACGGACTCGATTTTAATAAAACTTATTCACGTGTGAATTTGTCACTTGTAATGATTTTTCATTTTTTTTTATAATATAAGACTGCTTCAGACAATGATGCATTAAGAACTGAACCATTCCAAACGAAATGGTAAAATTTTGGAAAAGTAACGTTGAGAAAGTCATAATAATAATAAGAGTGAAAATATTACGTGATACTATTCAAATAAGAATATAATTAAGATATATTTCATTCACCCAAAGATAAGTCTTACTATTTAGGAGGAATGCAATAGCAAACTACATCAGGTTAGGTATTGGTCTCTTCACTGAGGCGTGTCTGGTTATGTTTCTTGCTACCAAGTTATACTATGTTAAGCCGTTATGATGAACCGACACAACTATCCTTTATTCTTTGGTGCCATATTATGAAACAACTTTCCACTTTCCCACCTAGTCGTATTGTGGTGTGAGCTACTGATATCAACATAAGTAGTATATATGGTGAGTAAGGAATAGAATATCTGACAGCAGAAGATTGAGAAGATCAAGAAGAGAAGAACAGAAATAAAAAGCAATTTGTGTGAAAATCCAGGAACAATGAAGCCTGAGGCAATTGAAGAACATTTTGCAAATAGTGTATCATAGCATGGTTTTTGTATTTTACCAAGTAACGTTGTAATTTGTGCTAAATACATAGTTGGTTGTCCTCACCTGTGTTCTCATTCACAACAGTATTACCAGGCAATCATATTCAGCAGAGATGTCGTTGAAATAACATAAACGAAACTTGTCTCAACCACTGTTTCATTATAGTAACAGTAGCTGTATCATCATTTTCATAACACTCAAACACATCAGGATTACCTACATGGTGTAAGCAACAATTGATGGATGAACAATTTAGTAGCAACAAATGATGAAACTTGTAGTTTATTACTGTTACACTAAGTAATATCACTTTTAGTGCGTTCAAAGGGATTCGAAGTGCATGAATTTTAGTCTTGACATTTTTTTCTAGTTTAATTTCTTGGATCTGTCTAGCCGATTAATTTCAGTTCTCTGTAGAAATATTTCGTTCTTTCTCAGTACAATTTCAGCTCTCTAAGGAATTGACTTTTGCGTGTGTTGATATGTATGAACGGAATTCTCAATAGGCAGTAATTAATGATAACCTTCGTCCAGTTTGATGCTTATACAGTAAACTGAAGATGAGATATTAGTGAGGACGTAAAACGTGTTATGGTACTAATTAATGATTAAAGTTAAACTCGAGCCAGAAAAATATTTAGATTAATGTAACTCACAACAGAACAAACTATACTTAAGACACTTTCTTGGAGCAGATTTATTAGTGTCGTTATTGTCCACCGGAAACTAGATATTGTTAGGATTTTATTAATGTAAAGGGGAATGACAAGTCCTACAAATTCCAACATAACCAAATGATATTCAATCGATAACATATGTCATTATAAAAACATGAGTGTTATTAAAGCAAACTGAATTTATAAATATGTTGGGGATTGAATTTGGAGTTTAGTATTTCTAAATTACGAACGAGAGAGGTATTCTCTTAATATGGAACAGGATCTATACCAATTAAATAGACCGGACAACTGATACGCAACACTTCAACTATCATCCTCCACAAAACTGGAATAGAAGAAAGAGAATTCTTGCGAGGGAGATGTATCATCTAAGACACTGTCATCCAGGATCGAACCCAAAACCTGCCGCACGTGAATGCTTAACCTCTAGACCACTGGTCTGGGACCCATTGGTGAACTCTTGTTGTTTCAATAAATTCACAATATTGCATGACCATTTTTGTATTGTCTCCGGTGGATACTTTTAGCATAGTATCACAGATTGATTAAAGTTAGACTTATACACCATTGAATCCCAGCTCCTTGATCTAGAGGTTAGGCGTTCACTCAGGACTGAAAATCTTGGGTTCGGTTGCAGGCGGTGGGGTTGTGGACGTTCCATTCATGAGTAGTCCCATGCTAGATTGGAATAGCTGTTCAGTGCTTCTAGGTTTGCGGTGGCCGATCAAAATTAGATCGGCCAGCGGTCTCAATAAAATTGATTTCTTTATGTAATAGAATGGTATGGTTATGCATAAAATATAGCACAAAATAAACATGATAAATTGCTATAGATGGTCGGAGGACATTAGTTTTTAGGTCACTCACTCCCAAAGTAATTAAGGCCTGATTGTTAGACCTAGTTTTTGAGCATCATATCAGTATATTTAGTTGTACAGTTTACTCACTTTCCTTGTCACAACTCTGTTTTAAAAAATCTTATTAGGCTATCGGTATCAGTATGCAACAGTAGTAGAGTAAAATAATATAACCGACAAGTACCATAAAGTTGCTAACAAAAAGCATTTTGACTGTCTTTTTAATAGTCACTTTTTAGGGTAAGTAGTACAAAGTTGATACATGGTAGATGCGAAAATATACTTTTTCTTTCGAAGTATGATTATTTCCCAGTAAAATACACTTGTGTGTATATGATTTTTGTGTAACATTGAAACTTACCGTCACTGAAGTACACAAAATGAAAAAAAGGTCGGCTACTAGTCGATGTATGACTTTTTTTGTTAATGTATTCTCTTTCTAAAATATTGAATAATTTATTTCATCTATGTTAACAGAAATTCAGTCTATTTAACACTTTGTTTATATTTTTCTCTAAGACTTTAACGTTGATTGATCAGTTTACAATTCCATAGAAATTTGGATCAATTCATTCAGATGGTATTTAGTTTAGTGATCAGTTTTGATTGTTAAGTGTCACCTCTTTCATTGATTTGAATGACTATTTTTTCTACTAAGCAGTACCTGTACCAGGTTTATTTAGCAATTTTTAGTTACTGCTTATGTAGTCATGAGTAAGTAATATAGTTTTAAACGTGTATGTTTGTCTTACACAATATTTATCTTCTCATTCTCTTATTTAAAACATTTTTATTTGTTTTTTGTCTGTTAATTTAGATCTGAGGACTATGTTCATTCAAAGGAATCTGCTCGTACTCGTGAATCATGTATTCTATGCACTTCGGATGGTAATATTCGCTTGATTGCAGTGAATAATGATTCAGTAGATAGCACTTCAGTTTCAAATACAATGTAAAATACATTATTTACTAATATATACTGTTAACCATGTTGAATAGCTACTCAAGCTTTTCACTAGGTGTAACATGTGTAATCCAAACCAAAGACATCATTTTAAACAGTTACTAAATGTTATTTAAGGTATTGGTACTTAATTGTGTAAAAGTCAACATAAGCTATCGTTAGAACTCAAATTTAGTGCCATTGTCTCCAAATGCTATTGCGTTATCCATTTAACTGCCGGGTCCAGATAACCAGTCATAATAGCCACTCAACAACTAGAATAATACACCACATATGTAGTCAAGGAGTATCTCGAAATTGGCGAGTCTTTATAGTGTGCTATAAGTGGAATTATGCGTGCTCATGAGATTGTCTACCATTATCTTATCTCTATAAATTTTATTCTTTATGTCCTTTGACAAATTTTTGTGAAATAAAACACTACTCAGTAGTTGAATTCATGGATACGTATTTGACTATCGATTGATTTGTTACTAATTTCCAACCGGTGCCATGTTTTTTCTAGGTCTTGGTGCCTGTTGAATTCAGTTGATCAAGATCCATTTTGGTTAATGGTTTAGAAGACTATATCGCGTGCATTATGTTGAGATGCCAGGTGGTTGGAAACAGAATAGAGTTTCCTGTCGAATAACTCCATTCGCCTAGCATTTGACTATATTGTAGGAATTACCATTATCTCTGTTTAAAAACACTCTAAATATATACGATAACTAATTAAACTTTTCACCCTCTCGAGTTCGTCAATTAAGTGTTGTATGTTTACTCCTCTCCGTCAAAAGAAAACCGTAAACCAAGACTATTTACATCATAATTAAGTGTTCGTTCTAACTATACAATACATTTCATTTATTTCAGATTCTTTATCGTCCAATTTCTCGACATCAATTTTTTTCTTAATAATACAATGTAGTGGAGAACTCAGGGTAGCTCACTTATGCATTCCACGTAAAGACCGGTGTCAGACAAGGCTGCCTACTCTCTCCCATTCTCTTTCTTGGATTATGAAGACCTCCATATCTGACAGGAATAAAATCGACAGGTTGGATGCAACTGGACGATTTGGACTTCGCAGATCACCTGACCCTTCTATCCCTTACACATCAACAAATGCAGATAAAGGCGACCAATGTAACAGCAGCCTTTAATTAGTAGGCCTCAGCATACACTAAGGAAAAACCAAGATCCTCAAATAGAACACAGAGAACACCAACCCAAACACACTTGATGGAAAAACTCTGGAAGAGGTGGAAAGTTTCACGTATCTGGGTAGCATCATCGATGAACGTGGAGGATCGGATGCAGATGTAAAGGCGAGGATTGGCAAAACAAGGGCAGCATTCCTAGAGATGAGGAACATATGGAACTCAAAACAACTGTCAACCAACGCCAAAGTGAAAATCTTCAAAACGAACATCAAACAGTCCTACTGTACGGAGCTGGAACTTGGAGAAATATTATAGCCATCATCAAAAAGGTACAAGTATTTATCAACAATTTTCTACGTAAGATACTGGTTTTCTGTTGGCCGGATACCGTCAGCAATAACCTACTCTGGAAGAGAACAAACCAACTTCCAGATGAAGAGGAAATTAGGAAAAGAATCTGGAAGTGGATAAGACATACATTGAGGAAATCACCAAATTACATGACGAGGCAAGCGCGAATTTGGAATCCTGAGGGGAAACGGAAAAGAAGAAGACCAAAGAACGCACTGCACCGAGAATCGCAAGCCGATATGGAAATGATGAATAGCAACTGGAAACAACGGGAAGGGATTATCCAGGACTTAGTTTGATGGCGAATTCTGGTGAGAACCCTAAGCCCTCCCCACGAGGGGTAACAGATGTAATAGGTGAGTTCTACGTTTGAAGAGACTACAATATCACCTAAAACTGGCAAATGGGATGAATGTCAACAACACGACTACAGGATAAGCTAGGCTATTCTACTACACCTTTGCCCCCTACCTAGAGGGAGAAAACCAGATTCAGCCAAGAGAAGTGTATATTCGACAAGCAGTCAGGAGCACGAACGAATAGGTACACACAGAAGAGCATACTAGAAAGGGAAATGAATGAATGACATTTAAGGTCCTTCCAAGTGGGATGTACAAACTGAAGGTAAACGTTGGGACTTTGGGCGCAAAAATGAGAAATTCAAATTTCCAAAATAAAATTATAAAATTGAGACATTTAACTAGTGATTTCTGGGGATCTGTCATCCCCAACAGTTGGTAAGTAAGTAAGCAAGCAGAAAACACGCCAGTTAGTTGTTATTTTTTAAGTTTCAAATCATTTTACAGTTAATATGGTTTATTATATTTTAATTGATCACGTAATTTCCAACACATCTACGTTTTTTATTTGTACAATTATAGTTTAAACGGTCTACCTACTGTTAGTTTAAATCGAATTAATTCAGTCTCTTGGTTCTCTGATTTGGTTGCTTTTGGCACTTTTGATGGTTTTGTAGCTGTTCGAGATTTACATAGTAAAAGAACATTGTTTAGATCAACTTGTTCAAAGTCACAATCAAATTATTTTGATCAAGCTCTTGGTACTTTTAATGAACAATATTTCGACCCAGATATAATGTTAGAAACAAATACTCCTGTTGTACATCCTTCATTAAATATTCGACGTTTATGCTTTACACCGGGTTTATCGACTTTTACTCGTCTTCTTAGTTTGCAGTTTGATTCCGTATGTGTTTGGGAACCAAGACAGGTAAATGCTATAGTGTATATCTTCTTCAAACCACTGCATTCATAGTTTTATCTAATTTGCAGTCGTTTAACTAATAAAGTGGAAATTCTTAGTATATACTGGCTTTATGTTTACTGATTTGCTTAAATACAATCGATTGCAATGGTAAATTAGTTTACATCGTTTAATTTTCTTATTAGTTCGTTGTGAGACGATTGGTAGAAATTAATGAAAACGGGTGAAAGAAAGGGTAGGTGAACATATGAAACTGGAATAATAAATGACAACTACTGTAAGCTCCCTATATATTGAGAATAGTATTAATTGGTAGCGAATAAAAGTAGTGGGTGAAAATATTGTTATTGCAGCTTTTATGCTAATATTCTCTATGTCCAAATGGTTTTTTAAAAATCATACCCATTAGCTGAATAGTCATTTTAATTCATCACGCAGGAATAAATAACCCAGTCTTCCTAAAGTAACACGTACCTTGACACAAATTATCTGTCTTTATATTGTGTAGGCTTTCAGCATTTCTTTTCTCTTAAAAAGCGTTATTTCTGTAGAGCGTTTGCCACTGAACTTCGTTCTGTTTTCTTTTTCTGTCATCCTGTCATATGTGTGTATCAAGTTGAAATTTCAGTTCCTTTTCTTAAAATTGGAATTGTTTTAGTTTGGCGTTCTAATGCGTGTTATATTATCGTGTATGAAAGCGAGAGTCTGTGAAATCATTGGTGTAAAGTAAAATTGAGCATATCAGTATTCTTATTTACATCATATTTTAGTTTTACTAGTCAGGTAGACAATACGTATGCATTAACGCTATACTTACCAATTACTAATCAAGCATAATCTTCTAATTGAAATTTTGTAGTATCTCCGTGCATATTGTAAGCATTTCTATAGGGTTGAATTATATATTATGACACTTTCTGTACGATTTTTCATTTCTTCCAGATGCTCCTTTTATGTATGATTGAATTCGGTGCATCAGTTCATAATTCCTCGATTTGTGCTGATTGGGTTTCTGTTGTTACTAAATCATCGGATAGAGCTTTGTGTATTCTTTTGGGTGGAGATGGTGCTTTACGACTTGTACAAGCTGGTCAAGCTAATTATGAAATGACAGTTGTCAATTATTCTAATCAATTAGTAAATCTTGGGAATACAATTTCTCGTGGAACTACTTTACAAGATCCAATTTCAAAATTTTACATTCAAAGTCCATTACCTGATAGACCTGACATTCAAGGTATTAACCAATATGTTTATGTACTCATGAATTGTTTTCTTGAGAAACTATTTCAGACCTTTCATATCGAGTATTTCTAATTACATTAAAATGTATAATCGTGAAACAAAATTAGTCTATCCTTTGTGACTAGAAACCCTAGAGTTTGCCGCACTGTTACATATAGGTTCACAGACTAATGTCAAAATCTATGGGTTATTAAACCAATACGTTGTTCGCTTATAAAAAGGTAAGTATTATATTGACAGAAAGTAAGGAAAGAAAATTATGAAGCTCAAAAAGCTATTTTTCGGCGAATTAGTTTGTGTGTATTTATCAAATAATTGGTTTATGATGTTTTTACAATCCAATTTTTGACTTATTAGTTGATATATCTCTGTATATTCATAAACTACAGTGAATTAACTTATTGCATGTATTTCTTCATGTTAAAAATACCTTAGTTGACTCGTTATTTATAGTATGTTGTGCTCTCGCGTTTTAATTTTTTATCCACGTCGTTTGTGAGCCTAGATTAGATATACTTCCGATGACCATTCCTCTGGCTTTCTGATTTTCTTTTTAGAGGGTTAGGAATGTGTGGATTTTGTGTGGAGCTGTTGATGGTTATACGTACGGTATCGGTTTCAGTGAACTCTGTTATTTTAGACGGAAACTATAACAGTGGTTGTATCGATGTTCACTCAAGTTTCTTTTAATCCATGTTACATGTGATGTTACAGCGTTTACTTTTTCCACCTATATGATTTCTATTAAAGAGTTTATACTTTGAATTCCTTGGCTTTTCGCTTATATATAAACCTATGCAAACGTTCGATAATTAATTTACTTACGTTGCAAGCAAGTACTTAAACTGATAGAATATCCTATTCATCAACTGTATTTCATAGGCGCACTCTGTTTTTTCCATCGATTCGGTAACTATGTCAATGTTCACTGTCTGTCAGGTCGTTTACATAAAGACATAAGAAAATAAAATACAATTACGGACTGCTCGTTTAAGTTTTTACTTGTCACAACGATTTAAAAGTTCTGGAAACATTCATTATGGTGACAGGTATAGAAATGCTGGTTAAAATGGGAAGGCAAAAAAGTTACAGCGGAAGAAAGTTTTTATCAGATTGAGCAGAGTTCTGAGTACGAATGAAACAGACAAATAGTATTATCAATTTTAAAAGTTGTGTTTTTTTCTTCAAAAAATCACCTCTTTAATGACCCTTTTCTGTATGGCTAACTCATCTACACACGGATTAGGTTGGGTAATTACAATCTAAATATTAGTGTGATAGGTGAAGGTTTGATAAAATTCTGCATTCATATAGTCTAAACTGCATACGGTAATTAAGTATGTGGGAAATACAAATAAACATGTTACCTCATGCGACGTTCTACGAAAGAGAATTTAAGCAAACTTCGTCCAGTTAGTTCTTTTATGTTTTCTAATCTTTTAAGCTTAGTGTTCTATCCTTATTCGTAAGATCTTGACAATATAGAGTGGTAAATGAATTCTATGCTTTTTTTATAGATAGCTCCAACTGAATCTTGTTTTTTCTTGAAAATCAAACAAGTCTTTATTAATACAATTATACTTGATGCAGTAATATTAGTCTATCTTAACATTGGACTGAGCCATGTTGGTAGGTGTAGACTACCTGGTTGGGATTCGCGAGATGATAGCAACCGATGGTTAGAGACCTTGAATGACATGGCTCAAAATCGTTTGCAATGGCGAAGGTGCATCCACTCTTTGTGTTCTACCAAATTCTAACCTTTTGTATTCTTCATGTCCCTATCCTTTTTCTCTTTCCAAATTTATTTCACTGGATTATACTCCTTCAATAACATCTTCAAACCCTAAGCTTTCACATAATGCTTATACTCTTACTACTTCTACCACTATGGGATTTAAATCGACAACTTCATCTCTGTGCTAATGTGGTATGGCAACTCGAACTGATGTACGTACGTACGAAGTTCTACGTTGTGACTGACTGATCTTAACAAATAGTTAAACTAATGGCTGATTCATTTCGTTGATTTGCGTTTCGTTGTTGTTCTTTTTCAAGCTTATCTATTTCAACTATTATGATGAACACATATTTACTTTTGAACTAAGAAAGTTTATTTAAGCTCTGTGTAAACTTACTAGTAAATTGTAAAATGCAATTCTTCGTTTATGTTGTTGAACACATAAACTTGCTCAATCATTTTGATAATGAGCATTTATTTAACTGTCTGACAAACAATATTATTTTAGACGTTCTTTACATAGGTATACATCTTAGCTTGGTATTTAAGTTGGTTTATTGTTATTAGGCTTTGTATATTTTTATTGTTTTCTATAATAGTTCACTATAAAAAATAGTTGTGACTTAATGGTAATGTCGAGGCAATGCACATATACCAAGGAAAAAGATTGATAGGTTGTAGTCCTAAGCCATCAATAGGAGGATTCAAACAACCAATACAAATTAATTAAAATTCACCCCGTTGCACAAATCAATGACTATCTGGACTCAGTAATTAAGTAGATAGCACTAAGGGGTTTGAAGAAAACAGTACTGAATTCGATTCTTGAAGTAAACATGAACTCGAATGCAGGTGTATTCAGCTGATGAATCTCAAATAGGATGAACAGTACGTCCTGGATTCCATTGTTAGTCACCGTCCAACTCTGCTTAAAAAGTTCACTAAGGATTTGAGTTTAATCTCAGTTTGTTTGCATTTAGATTTTTACTTTTTCATTTTAGATCCTGTTTTAGTCCCGTCGTTACTTCCATCCATCACCGCTTTAAATATTCGGCATCTCTTACAACATCAACCATGGTGTAAAAGGTCTCGAAATATCCCTTCATCTAAAAATGAGAACTTATTGGTTGATATAACTTCTAGTTCCCAAGCGTTAACATGTGATCAGACCACCATAACTAATACTGAATCAGACCAAAGCTCTTATTCTAGCAGTGACTGTTCTCTTCTTGCTCCTGGTTTTGCAAAGATTCAGAATGCTGTAAATATATTCCTATATGGCCTCAAAACAAGGTATGCCTGTGATAAAATTTTTTCCGCATTTTCATTTCTAATAAACTTTCATCTTATGTACACCTATTGCTAGATTAAATGACAACTGATTTTAGGGAGATAATTCTCCTTTTCATATAATGTGTGACTTGATTTCTTCACATATACCATTAGTTGAACACGTTAATCGCTTTAATTACAGCAGCATTTACATGACCTCTGATAGGTTGGTTACTGAAAGGCATATATCACTTGCCAAATTTTCTCTCTTGTAGTAAAAACTAGATATTCACATATCGATGAACGAGGATACAGCACGTAACACCTGTTGATCTTCTATGCTGTTAGTAATACCCAACGTTCAAGTTAGGTGACATAAAAGCGTTCTTTTTAATTGGTGAAGTGCCAGCAGGAGGTTTAAGTAAATCATTTGACCCCACTATTATTGATATTTCCTCTTAGTACCCCTGAAATTAGCTGGAGTATATTAGAATGAATTGTCGTGTCTCCGAATACCTTATTGTAATTAGTCTTTTCTTATGTTACGACACATAACTAAGTGTTATTTGGAGATTGCTAGAGTATATTTTTTTTATCTCTAGTTATTGCAGTCCTGTGTTCATGCAGAGATTACAATTTGAATTAGTGTCTACAATCTTTTGGACTTCATGTCCGTCGTCGACTAGAACTTAACAACAGGTTTTTATACCTAGTTGAAATAAGATCTTTTATTACAATTAGCCTATCTATAACACAATTATTCAACCAGTGAGTTTTTTTGTGATATAAAGTGACTGATGACTTGGAAATGTGATATTTTGTTCCAAATCTCTATATGTTACATATTTTTAGTTTTGCTCAGGTTACAGTGTGGTAAGTCGAAAATTAGCTTACCATATTATCAATAGGTCTTTATCGGAATTTAAGGTTTATGGATGATTGCTTTGTGAGATATCGATTAAAATATACACCATCAACACATGCATTAATTTTTAATATAGAATCATGGATTGTGACTAGTTTCTACCTATTTTTTGTTCATTTATCTGTGGTACTAATTTTCTATTCCATTTTTTAATTGACTTGAAGTATGATGGACCTTGTGATTTTGTTTGGAAATGGCGTACAAGATTAAGTGGTTTGTAGACATGTTGAAAAAAAGTATAAGAGTGTTTCTGGAGCAAGAATTAACTCTGTGGAGTTTGAACTTGCCTACTAGTTGAATCGTTTTGTGCTTATCAATCAATGTGGCTTTTAATTTCAACATTGTAAGTATACCGTTATGTTAATAAACAGTGTGTCACTTGAATTGAAACTGTCCAGTAAACTAAAAACACACTATATAAATTTTTCTTAAAAATATCTCATATCCGTTTCTTTGTTCACTTACATTGTAGACATGTATTATCTACCAGTTTTATGAATCTCTCGAATACTACCATTATTGAACGTTGTTTATGGACTGCTCAATTATTTGGTGATGTATATGAAGCAAAATTTTGGCGATTGGTTGCAAATCGTCTACTATACAAAAAAGCTTTACATAACAATTCACAACAATTAAATAACCAGTTATGGTCTCGGTATTTTTTAGATTTATCTTGGGATTTTTTAGCTGACTGTGATTTATATCGTCAGAATGTTGAAAAGTTTATATCATGTATGGAAAAATCACATAATTCACCTACTGAAATTATGGATTGTGTTGATACACTAATTATGGTCGGTAAGTATTAATTTGACTAGGGTTTCGGTTCCGGTAAACGTGGCATCATAGACAGGTTTAGCGAAATGTTTGGAGATTTAGCTTATTGTCAGTAGTTCTCAGTCACACATGGATAATTGCTCCTATGAGAATATATTTATTATATTGTACCGAATCTTTATTTCCCGATTTTCACATTTACTGATTTACTATTTAACAACAGTAACTTGCTCGGTTTGAGAACGCATTGTCCATCAAAGTCTACTATCACTCTGTTCACATGACGGTTATTAGGAATTCCTTACATCTTTATTACTGTCCTTTGGATTAATTCTCTACTTATTATCCAGCCAAAATAGGGTATCGTAAGAGTCTTAGTCATCTTTTCTTGATTCTACATGTTCACAATTTGGTTCGTATCTTAATAATTTTAAAGTTACCACTGTCCTCATCGCATAAGTTTTGTAGGAAGCCGCCTCTATGTGAAAGAAGCAGACTGACAACATTTAAGGAAGATTGCATTTCTAATATTTATTAGCTACATCTGTATGTTCTGCCAACAGATTTTAACTGGTAAATTGATAGCCATTTCTTATCTCTGCTATATGGTCGTGTTTTACGAATTCTGGCCTAATTTAATCTTTGTTTATCACATTAAGTGCATCACAGTTCCATGTAAAACGACATCTTAGTAGAGGCGTCCATGCTTCGTAACAGAATTGTGCAAACCATGTGCTATATTTATAGCAGCTTTTCGAAACCCAAATAAATGGTTCCATTTGTTAGAAATAAGCAACTCTCTCTCTCTCTATATATATATATATATATATATATATAACAGGGGAATCCAGGATGCGCGTTTCGTCCTATTTGGGATTCATCGACCGTATGCACCTGCATCTGAGATGTTCACGTGAAGACTCGAATCCAGTTTTGTTTTCTCCAAACCCCTTAGTGTTGTCTGCTTAATTACTGAGTCCAGATAGCCACTGGTTTGTGCAACGGGGTGAATTTTAATTAATTTGTATTGGTTGTTTGGATCTTCCTATTTATGGTTAGGACCGCAAATAATCAGGGTTATGATTATTACAGAATTTCATTGATATCTCAAACCGATTTAAGTTAGACATCCAATAAAGTCCTGACAACACGGGATGAACATTTCTTCCTAGTATGTGAGTCCTCAAAATTGCGCTTCTAAGACCCCCGTAACGTCATGATGTTTAAATCACTAAAATTATTCATTGGATAGTCTACAGTCCACGTCTTAGTCTGAAGTGGTTCTGTGAACGTCATTCTAGGTTGATAAATCTACCATGACTATAAACTCACTCGTTCGATCCTGATTGGTTCGGAAACATAGTTTAACTTTATCAAGCTTGCGTTTTAATAACCAAACTACTAATTATTTTTATTATAGTTTTAGTTATTATCTGCGATTTTATTGTGATTGAAGTAGCATTAATTAATTAATTTTAATTTAGGTCAACAAGATCGTGCAGTTTCTTTATTACTGGAAACACCTGCAGATTCAAGTAATTATTCTATAAATATGTATCGTGCTTGCTTGTTTACGGCAAATATTTCTAGAAAATCTCTTCTATCCAAGTCTGATGTAAATCAACCTGCAGAGGATAATTATTTAAGTGTATTAAAATTAGTTGCTACAAATTTACTTTCTAATGGGAGAATTAATGACGGTATTGGTTTATTGTGTCTTATTGGCTTACAAGCTGATGCATGCCGTTATTTAGAATCATTCGATCGATGGGATCGTTCTGTATGGTTAGCTAAGGTAGTTATTTTATATATTTGATCATTTTGAACCGTATAATATCAATAATTAATTTTATTGATACAATAATTCTTTTTGATGATAATTTCTGTCACATACTGTTAATATATTAACAATAACAGGATATTTTCCTACACTAACTTAAAACTACTGAATACTATCATCTTAGAAAACTGATCTAAATGCAGTTAGGTGATAAGTATTTCATTAAAACAAATGTTTTATCCCTTTAACATATACTAACCAATAATGAATTCGTTAGTTTTGTTATTGTAATACGTTAACTTTTGACAGGATATACAAAATTCTCCTGAACATTCATCAGAACATCAGAAAATTTACTATTATTATTATTATTATTATTATTATTATTACTGGTTTTGCACTATTTCTTTTTGCTATTTAACTCACATGTCTTTATGCATAAAATACAAAATCACAACTATATTAATAAATGATAAATCTCAACAGACAAATAACTAGAATGTTTGTAATATAAAATTTAAACAAACATATTTACAATGACTTGCTTACTTACGCCTGTTAACTCCAATGGAGCATAGGCCACCGACCAGCATTCTCTAACCCACTCTGTCCTGGGCCTTCTTTTCTAGTTCTATCCAATTGTTCATTCTTCTCATGTCTGTCTCGATTTCTCGGCATAATGTGTTCTTTGGTCTTCAGGATTCCATGTGAGGGCTTGTCTTGTGACACAGTTGGGTGATTTTCTCAATGTGTGTCCTATCCACTTCCATCGCTTCTTCCTGATTTCTTCCTCTACTGAAAGCTGGTGTTCTCTCCCGCAGTAGCTTGTTGCTAAGATTTATAATTAATTAACTGTAATTTCTAAATATCAAAATATATTATAACATATAATAAGTCAAGTGAAATGAAAGTATAATGAATTGGTTATTTAATAAATACAATATTAAAAATATACTAAGTAATTTTTATTGCAAAATAACAGAAAAAGTTTCACATTTTTACTAATTCGTTTATCCTCTAGCAAAATACCTTTACATGAACTCACTGAATCTTTTTTGTTTTTCATCGACATTATTTAATAATGATAACTATGTTCAGATGTTTGTCTTGGTTCACGTTTTCTGTTCCTAGCGAATATTTGATCTAGTTCATATTATTATACACTAAGTTATAGGTTTTATTATAAAAAGTTATTGAATCAATACAGTGAAAACCAATTTTTTTTATAGATTTTGAAATGAGTAGTGGGTATTTCGTTCGAGTTCAGTTGTGATATTTCAATTAGTGACATTACCTTGAAACATTATGTTCGGTGGATTGAACATGTGTAAGAAATTTCACCCCAACAGCTTTTTCTTAGCACATTGATTCCCGACTTTAGGACTCGGTGGAAAAAGGAAGAGGTGGAAAGTTTATAATTTGGTACTTGGATATGATAGAAAACTGTGTAGGACTTGTATCTTGTAATTCATCATCACTCTCTGGCTGGGATCCTAGAGATGAGGAAACTCAGTAGTGATGTTATTGTACTTCTTTTTACAATCATCATAAAAGTGAGAGTGACTCCTTTAATTGAAAATATTTTTTATGGTTGCATTTCCAACTGAACCATATCTCCTATCATGTACTGTCCTCTATCACTGATTTATTTGGTAGTACACTCTTCTCCTTTTTTACTCGTTCATGTTATTATCATTGTATTTGGGTGCCACTTTTCTGTCGTTTGGCACACATTTTTACCAGAATGTATGCATATTGAACAAAATAGAATATTATATTTATTACTTGCTTATCACTAGACTATCATTTTTTCAGTTATTGTGTTCCTTTTCTAGTGTCTTTCATCATTTACTATTTTCACTTCTACCCGCCTTTTTTTCAGTGTACATTATCAATTGAAGAACATGATAAAGTAATGAAACGTTGGGCGTCCTATTTAGCTTCACCTCAGGTTAATCGAAAAGTATGTCCAGATTTGTTTTCAATCATTTATTTTCATTGAAATGTTTCTTGACAATTATATATTTCATTGTGCCATGTCTATTTAGGGTGTTTCAATTATATACTCATGTTTAGTTAATTTTCCCTTCTGTTTATTATATTTGAGTGTCGAAAGGTAGTTATTTTCACTAAAACACTTTTTCAATCGTTTGTTTTCTACGGATATTCAAATATTTATTCTCATCTTTTAATATAGGATGATAAAAAACAAAATGACACATGCCTAGACATCATTACTTTTCCCTAGTATTTGCTTCAGTAGGATTACAAGTATTATGAATGTGTTGGTGATAGTTGACTCGGAATGTTGAAAAACTAAAGCGCTTATTTATTATTAGCATAATATATGCGTAAATACCTTAGATTCGATATGTTTGCTTGTGTATATCAAACATTCCTCTCTAGGATTACATTTCCCCTCCGTTTGTATGCACAGTCTTAAAGTGCTAATTGATGAAATATACAGTAATATTTATATGCATATACGAAATTATTAAACCAATCAAGGCAGTTTATGAGTCAATGATAACTGGAATAGATTACATAATCAAAATTAATAATAAGTGAAAAGTACAAATTGATAGTGTAATGACAGGTGTACTAGTTGTGATAAGAATAATAAAAGGCTTGAATCAATGTTACATAATAGGAAAATAGGTCAATGATTAGAAAAATATAGACACTGAAATAACATTCATAGAAATTATAAGATTACGTAATAAGAAGTGTTCAGATAATTGGAATCGAATATTAGAAAAATTATAAGTAAATAATTGATAGGGGGGTGAAGAAAAATAAACGAAGAAAGAGTATGGAAAATAAAATTATTTATTAAGGCCAAGGGAGAGATAAGGGTGTTACAAATTTCTTATGAACACAAAGACTTGGGTTGTTGGATCGAATTCCTATAGCTTCTGCTATGTGTAGGAGACGAGATCGAACCCCATAAGGAAAAATAGTAGGAATACGATAAATAACTTTAAAAGACTGGTTTCTGTCAACTTCATGACCGCTATCAATCAAGTGTGAAAGAATCGAGCTCCGTATCGACTTGACCATACCTTTTCCTAACCACGAAGGGAGGTGTTCACTAACTCTTTGGTTCAATTGTCTGGTAGTGCGCCCAATATAGCTTTCTCCACAGGAGCAGCTGAATTTATAGATACACATAGAAGTGGCATAACCAGGCAACTTATCCTTTAGTTGGGGAATCACCATAGATCGTGTCGAGTAAGAAAGAAAGAGGTCGGCAGCATTAAACGTTCTCTTAACTGCTTTAGTCAGTCTATCCCGTAGTACATCATCAGCTAAATCGCCGTTGAATTGTAGTTTCAGGAAGAGTGGTTTCTTCGCAGCTGTTGATATCTTTACTTTCTTATTTGTTGAATGTAAATGTTTATTCAGGAATCCTTGTGGATAACCCCTTTCAATCAACATATTATGGATAACCTCTAGCTCATTGTTGATAGAATCGACTGAGCAAATCTTCCTAGCTCTATTTGCCAGACATTTGACTAAGTTCCTTTTATTGATTTTATTAATGATTGTATACGGACTGATAGATATCCTAAAACATATTGGAAATCGTTACGCCGGAACAAAATTTATCCTAATTCTCGAACCCTTAAACGACAGGCAATTAACCAGACAGATTCATTAAAAATGTACATAAACAATCTGGAAAGAAATCTTTCACAAAGAGGATCTACGGTAGATAACCTACCACCACAAATAAAATCACAATTTATGGATTATACTAACATGGTAGCGAAAAGTAGATCAGAGAAATTAGAGAGAAAACTAATTCAGTCACTGGGACATGATAAACCTGAAAGAAAATTTCCTATGGACCCTGAGCGGTACGTTCATAACTTTTCTAGTGTTACGTTAGACAGATTACAATTAGAGGCTTTGTCGCTCGGCCCTAGATTTTGTGACTATAGGAATAAAATAAATCAACTTGATACAGATGTGCAGTTTGAAAACTTATTTACACAAACAACAGATTTGGTCCCTACCTCTCCTGATGAACTTACTAGGTTTAAGACCACATTGGTGGACATCTGCCAACAATTCAAGAATAGTAAATATACTGTAAAAAATCCACTTACCAAACAGCATCGAGACGCTTTACATATACTTAAGAAAGATAACACTCTAATCATGAGCAAGCCTGACAAAGGAGGAGGTCTAGTTCTAATGGACAAAGCCGATTACATCGATAAAATGAACTCGATTTTGAATGACACGACTAAATTTCAGAAACTCAACGACGTAAAAGACATAAATATGAAAACAGAGAAAATGTTGACTCATTCACTCAAGGAATTAAAAAATAAAGGAATAATCACTCCGAGTATACACGATTCACTTAAACCCACCGGATCGAACATGCCACGACTATATGGTCTACCCAAAGTTCACAAGGCAGGTCTTCCGCTTCGTCCAGTTTTAGACATGTATAATTCACCCTACCATAAAACTGCAAAGTGGCTAGTTCAAATCCTGGAACCCTTACACAAACTAGTCGTCAACAAAAGCGTGAAAGACGTTTTTGATTTCATTTCGAAGGTGGAACATTTGAACTTAAGTGGTAAACGGATGATATCTTTAGATGTAGCTTCCCTGTTCACCAACGTTCCACTAACTGAGACTATTGATTTTGTGTGTCAACAATTGCATGAAAAACAAATCAATGTCGGAATTCCGGAGGTCAGTCTTAAAGAGTTACTTTTGAAATGTACAATGAATGTTCATTTTGTCTTTAATAATACATATTATAGACAAATTGATGGTATAGCGATGGGTTCACCTCTAGGTCCTATCCTAGCGGACTTTTTTCTTGCGAAACTAGAGAATGGACCCCTCAAAGATGTTATCAACAAGCTTGACTTCTATTGTCGGTACGTTGATGACACTTTTATTATCGTGGATCAGGACATAGGCAAAGTCGAACTACTCGAACAGTTTAATAATAAGCATCAAGCTATTAAATTCACATGTGAAGAGGAAATAGATAATAAATTAAATTTCCTTGACGTATTGTTAATAAAAAAAGCGAACGGTTCCATCAGTAGAAGTTTGTTTAGGAAAAGCTCTTCATCTAGCCAGTACACACACTTCTTAAGCTTCGTACCTATCTACTATAAAAGGAACTTAGTCAAATGTCTGGCAAATAGAGCTAGGAAGATTTGCTCAGTCGATTCTATCAACAATGAGCTAGAGGTTATCCATAATATGTTGATTGAAAGGGGTTATCCACAAGGATTCCTGAATAAACATTTACATTCAACAAATAAGAAAGTAAAGATATCAACAGCTGCGAAGAAACCACTCTTCCTGAAACTACAATTCAACGGCGATTTAGCTGATGATGTACTACGGGATAGACTGACTAAAGCAGTTAAGAGAACGTTTAATGCTGCCGACCTCTTTCTTTCTTACTCGACACGATCTATGGTGATTCCCCAACTAAAGGATAAGTTGCCTGGTTATGCCACTTCTATGTGTATCTATAAATTCAGCTGCTCCTGTGGAGAAAGCTATATTGGGCGCACTACCAGACAATTGAACCAAAGAGTTAGTGAACACCTCCCTTCGTGGTTAGGAAAAGGTATGGTCAAGTCGATACGGAGCTCGATTCTTTCACACTTGATTGATAGCGGTCATGAAGTTGACAGAAACCAGTCTTTTAAAGTTATTTATCGTATTCCTACTATTTTTCCTTATGGGGTTCGATCTCGTCTCCTACACATAGCAGAAGCTATAGGAATTCGATCCAACAACCCAAGTCTTTGTGTTCATAAGAAATTTGTAACACCCTTATCTCTCCCTTGGCCTTAATAAATAATTTTATTTTCCATACTCTTTCTTCGTTTATTTTTCTTCACCCCCCTATCAATTATTTACTTATAATTTTTCTAATATTCGATTCCAATTATCTGAACACTTCTTATTACGTAATCTTATAATTTCTATGAATGTTATTTCAGTGTCTATATTTTTCTAATCATTGACCTATTTTCCTATTATGTAACATTGATTCAAGCCTTTTATTATTCTTATCACAACTAGTACACCTGTCATTACACTATCAATTTGTACTTTTCACTTATTATTAATTTTGATTATGTAATCTATTCCAGTTATCATTGACTCATAAACTGCCTTGATTGGTTTAATAATTTCGTATATGCATATAAATATTACTGTATATTAGAGTAAAGCCTGATGAGGATCTAATCGAAAACAACATTGTTCGCTTAGATATGTTGTTCTAAATCACAATATGGGAATTTTTCAAATAATTGATGAAATACAATGTTTAGTTCATTGTTCTTATTTTTTTCCTACTTATATCGCTTACTATCGGTCTTCTACGTTTTCAATAAGGGACTATGTGCTTGTATAGCTGAATCAAGCTCTAAGCTGTAAGAATCATAATAAATGTAACTAAACTTAAAAAATAAATCTCTTATACTATTAAAATTAAGTAAATACCACCTTCGTTTATTTATGTTTCATTGATAATCACCAACCTGAAGTTATGGCAATGCGTAGTAATGTAGTATACACTCCTTGTTTATTTCCTTTAACTATTCGGAGTTATTTCAAAGTTAATATGTCAAAATAAAACAAACAAAATACTATCACTTCAGATGTGTGTCTAATTGTTATTTACGTGTCATAAATAATGTTCTCATCGGTTAGTAAATCATTAATAAAACATGGTTTACAATTATTATTCACGAATTATTTCGTCATCAGTGCAGTTGCTCATCATCTTTATGATTCATGCAATAGTTGTACTACCTATTCATTGGTTGACTAACGACTAAATGGCAAAGGATAATTCTTGTTTTTATCTATTAAAATAAACATATTTCAAATCTAATCTTGAGTCTATATTTTTCGAATTCTTTTGTTTACTTTACAACCATAATCTTTTTTATACGTAGAATATCCTTCTAAATTTGTAACTGTGACTAATTATTTTTAAAAAATTATGACCATTAGTACTCTGGTGTGGGTTACTGATATCCACATAAGTAGTATATGGTGATGGTCGAGCATTGAATGTATTTCAGTAGAAGGTCGATAAGGAGAGAACGGCAACGGCACGCAATTGATACAAAAATGCATGAACAATCATAATCGGAGACTATGGACGGATATTTGCAGAAGAAATAGTCAAATTGAGACAATTGATTGTTATTTTGCAAATTAACTGTTCACTATATTGTTCTCATATTTTAATGAGATATTGTTTAATGTTGTGCTAAAATACATTCGATTATCCCCACCCGTGTTCTTGTTCACTACAGTACTAGCATTTCTTTTAGATTTTCAACTTCAATATTTCAGGTGATCAACATCAGTTTAACACTTAAATCTCTTTACTTTGAGCCTATTACATTTTCGTCTGTGTAACACCAATATAAACATAGTCTCTTACTCAGTATCAATAATCATTACAATCATAAGTTATACTGGATTTTCCTCATTGTCAAACCCCAATCTTAAGGGACTGTTACAGATCACTGTGATTTATGTCGATGTATATGTATTAGCTCTCTCTCATCTATAGTCCACTGGACAAAAGTGTTACTATTATTATTATTAGCTTTCTATAGCTTATTGTTTATATTTTCAAGTCAAATCACTTAGCCAGATTTCTAATGTTTATAGTAACAATAATATGATTATTTTTTCTTTTTCTTTTTTTTATAAACAACTTAAAGGATTTTGCTATACTCATTTATGTTTATTTAGAAGATCATTCTAATGTTTTAAAGTTGCTTTTTAATCTTAAACAATATCAATTGGCAGCTAGATATCTGGAAGCATGCCGTGAATTAGGCTTATTGAATCCAACTGAAGAAACAGGTAAATATTTTGTTTTCTTTTTTTTTTAATGAACAAGGCTTATTATTGTTATTATTATTCTCCCATATAGAGATTTCATCTTAAAATTTTTTCTCATTCGTTTGGTGCATGTGTAGTCAAGGCATTAAACTCGTGGTGAACATTGTTTTTTTTCAAATTAGATCTTCATACATTATGATGATTGTTTAATGTATTTAGTTGTTAAAATTGTAGTGCCGTGCCTCGTTAATCGTTCACCTTGATAACCGTTATAATACCAATCTTAAAAGTGAGTAAAATCAGAAGGCAAAGAGAAGCGGCAACTAAAGTTTATTGTTAAATGACGCAGACCAGAAATTTACAGGCACATGAGCGAATATCAGCAAGGGAGTAACAAGCAATCACATAGGCAATTTATAGTCAAATTTGATAAGGGCACAGCAAAACCAAACAAAAGCTGATAATAGGATTTGCGTGCCCGCATATATTGGGGCGGAGTATGAGCCATCGAATGATGCTTAAACAATCAACATTTTGGCTAGAGTGCCATGTGCTCTAGTGGTCATAACAGTACAAAGATCATGTAAATTGTTATTATTCAAATGACGATGTCTGTTAAGTAAGTTAATAAAAAGGCTTAACCAAAATTAACCATAATCGAAATTGATTGTAGGCTGGTTGCTATAAAATAACAACTCATAAAAATAATATCCAGTTGTTTAAATTTAACTCACTCAAATAAGGCAGTACATTTTTAGCATAGTGATCAAATTTATTAACAAACGATTTACCTTATTCATCTAAATTGTTATTTAAGGACCTATTATTGAAGAAATTAGTTAATATAATGAAATGGTTTCTTTATAGTTAGTTATTTACTATTTCTCATTAGCGTATCATTCTTTTCATTAGTCAAATGAAATTTTTATGCCTTTTCTAACTGTTACGTAAGTAAAAATATATTACTTACTTACCCCTATTACTCCCAAAGGAGCATAGGGTGCCGACCAGCATTCTCCAACCCACTCTGTCCTAGGCCTTCTTTTCTAGTTCTATACAACGTTTGTTCATTCTTCTCATATCTGTCTCACTTTCTCGGTGTAATGTGTTCTTTCGTCTTCCTCTTCTCCTTTGATCTTCAGGATTCCATGTGAGGGCTTGTCTTGTGACGCAGTTGGGTGACTTCCTCAATGTGTGTTTAATTTGAGAGTATATATATATATATATATATATATATATATATATATATATAATTTCCTTTAAAATTTTTTTTCTTTTAAATACAGAATCATTTTACGAATCAATATTTATGGAATTTGGTTCATTTCTAATAAAACTTGGTCATCATGAAGCTGCTATGTATTATTGTAATTTAGCTGGAAAAATGGCTGATTCATTAAGAGATGAAATAGATTTTCTTTTGTCATAGAATAAATTTTTGAACTAACCACAACCACAACAACAATCATGATCATTACTGAAACTTAATAATAATGAGAAACCAAACAATTCCGTTTTTCGCAATTTCTTAACCTCATATATTTTTTTCCCGTTCATTCGTCATTTATTTTAACCAAAATACGAGTTGATATTGTTTACTGTGATAGATGGAACTATATATATATATATATATATATATAACGAATCATTTGACATGACTAATATTATATTCCGTTTTGCACACTTTCGTATTTTTTTTACTTGTCAGTGTGTATGTATGTGTGTGTGCGGATAAATCTATTTTTCACTTTTTTGTATTTCTGTTTTGTTTTTCTCAGAAAGTATATTCTTCTCAAGTTTCCTGCCTACATTTCAATTTTGTTGTTTTGAATTTTGTTTGTATCGTTGTTTTTCTTCTGTTTTCTATTTGTTTATATATTTTAAAAGAAAAAAGATGGGATGATCATTTCTACGTGTGATTTTCGACTTTTTGTATCGAATTTGTTAATATAACTGTTATTGCATGAAGTGTGACGTAAAAACACCACAAGTTATTTGAAGTATGAAACGTAAACTGTTGGTTGTTGGCTTAGTAGTTTAAAGATTAAGCACTTGCTGCAAGTTTTGATGATCGTAGTTTCGATCCTCTATGGAGTTTGTGGGTGGGCAACTTTTATGAGGAGTCTCATATTGGACAAAACAGCTGTCCAGTGCTTCCTGGTTTTGTGATGTCTTACATAAGTCAGTCAGCTTGTAGTTCCAGTAAACTTTTGGATTAGTTGTTTTCTCACTTCCATCGTCAGTTATGATTAGTATTTCAATTCAAGTTCGATACTAGATTACAGCATGAATAATAAATTTGTCAGTCATCTAATAATTTTCTCACATTCGATACTGGAATAAGGTAATCTTTCTGACGAATGAGGCTTTCAAACTGGATTTCAGCGTTCAATTCATTAATGGTAGCAGACGTTATCAACTTTTCAGCTACAAGCATTATCCCTTGATCCTAAATTAACATTAATGAATTTTCTCACACTCTATAACCATGATATCAACAGTTAAGAACTGCGATTAATCAAAATAGTTTTGAGGTACTTAATTTATCGCCCAATCAGCAACAAAAATGGTTGACATTAAACTCAATGGGATCTCATTCTGTCCATAGTTGAGTTGAATGTTTTATTATTTTGTTCTTTTTTAATGATACAAGGATGCGAATTCTACTTATATCAACGTACACTACTAAATTTGTCAAAGTGAATTGTTATCATGTTTAGCCATGTCGTGTAGATCTAGTTAGGGCTTTGAACTGAATACAAAAGTTTTATTTATTAGTTCATCTTTGACTTGCTAGAGTTAGAGATGTATAAGCAACTTGGTGAGGACAATTTTTGTATTTTCTCAGCACCGTTTTCATTGATCTAAAGCTAGATATTAAGTGCTTGATATGAAATAAGCAAATATTCTAATTATTTGTGGCCTTATTTATCATAAGAATCCGGGCTTTGATTATCTTAAATAGTTTCAATACTTGTTGCTTCTGAGATATTTTTCAAGCGAAATTGAATGGTGTTTATCATCACCTTACATAGATAATACGTCTAGTACATCTTTAATTATAAAATCTCAGAAACGTGGATTTTATTGAAGGATCTAATTTTCGTGATTCATACTTTATTTTTTATCCCTGTCTTTATATGATATGGTCGTTACGAATGCGCACCGAAGATTAAACTAGTGAGTATTGGACCTTTAGATCACTAAGGTGACATCCATCAGCTGACATTACTAGCTACAGTTAATCCTTGATATTGCTAAGCCATCGGTAGGTGACTGCTTATTAGGTCTACCTGGTTGACAGAGATTTTAAATAAGTTCAGTGCATGATGCAAAATATGAAATTCTACAATCTCTACAAATCCCCTATACTAGTTTGGGAGAACGTAACCGCATTGATGCTTACACTCTGAGCCCTTAGTTTTAGTTCTTTGCGTTATGCTACTATTCATTAATAAGTAGTTTGACATGTAATCAATCATTTATTCAGTCTTTTCCTCAACTAGTGTTGTCGCAGGATTACAACGAATCAATTTTCCCATCTGGTAATGTTTTAATTGAAAGATCTACCTGTTTTCTGAAGATAGTGCCTAGTATATTTTCGCTAATTAATAACATTCTTGTTTGAAATAGAGATGTGACTGTTTCGTGATTTGTTGTAAATGCTGTGATGCTTTTCAAATGTTTTCAATTATTCACTGACTGTGTTTGTGATCAAAGCATCTTTCAAAACTAAGAAAATGGGAATCACAATGAATGTTATCCAATGTTATGTACCCACCAATGATAGCAACGACGACAGTAAAGATCAGTATTACTAGAGGCTGCAATCGATCATTGCGAAGTGCACAGGAAACCACCTGACAATCTAAACGCCAAAGTTAGAATGGACACTTGATATGAAGACATCATAGGACGACATGAACTGACTAAGAGAAGGATACGAGAATAGTGGCAGATCCTCAAATTTATGTGCATTCAACAAAATGGTTACAGGCGGGACAATATTCCCACACAAACACATACACAAAGCTACATGGGTTTCATCGGACCACACCAGATTGATCATATTTGCATCAGTAGAAATTCACAAAGTTAATCGAAGATGTGAGAATCAGGAGAGGTGCTGACGTAGCTTCAGATCATCACCTGTTGGTTGCCAAGATAAAAATGAAGCTAAAGAAGTACTGGATAACTGGACAAACAGCATTACGAAGGTTCAATACAGTCTTCCTTCGAGATACTGAAAAACTTAATCGATTTGAGGTTACTCTCGACAACAGGTTCCAAGCTTTATAGGGTCTACTGAAAGGAGAAACTACTATGGAGGACAAATGGAATAGGATCAAAAAAACACTAGCTCCAACGTGTCACGAGGTTGTGAGCCGCAACAGGCATCATCATTAAAAATGAATCTCTATCGGAACCCTAGACAAGATTTAGTAAAGGAAGAACAAGAAGACAGTAATTAACAACAACAGTCGACTAAGAACAGAGAAAGTCAAGTCACAAGCTGAATACACAGGAGTAAACGATAAAGTGAAGATGAGCATTAGAGGTGACAAGCAGAAAAATGTGGAAGACTTAGTAACGACATTGGAAAAAGCTGTAAGAGAAGGAAACATGAGACAACTATACATATGACACGATGAAGAAACTATCAGAGAAATATAGTAAACTAGAGAGACCGGTCAGAGACAAAGCAAGGAGTTCAATCACCGGGATTCAAGAACAGAGGAACAGATGGATGGAACACTTCGAGGAACTCTTGAATAGGCCAGCTCTACTGAACAGAACCTACAGGCGTTTCTTCAGATGTCATTCCATCAACGATCGAAGAGATCACAATGACCAACAGACAAAACAAGAGTAGGCAGGAAGCAAGACCAGACGACACACTAACCTGAGGCACTGAAGTCAGACATGGAAGTAACTGCAAACATGCTCCAAAATCTGTTTAGGAAGATTTGGGAGAAGGAACAAGTGCCGATGGACTGGAAAGGAAACTTTATTGAAATAGCAAAGAAAGGAGATCTGAACAAACGTGAAAACCACAGAGGCATAGGACTGCTGTCATTAGTTTTCGACAGTGTTGCTGAACCGGATGAAAGTTTCAGTGGACGTCCAGCTTCGAGTCCAATAGTCCGGATATCGTAAGGATCTGTCATTCACAGATCAAATAACTACACTACAGATCGTCGTCGAGCAATCAATCAAATGGAACTCACCACTATACTTCAACTTCTTTGATTGTGAGAAATCGTTTGACAGTGTGAATAAGAGAACATTATGGAAACTTCGACACAATGGAGTGAGTAGTTGATAAAATCATTATCCGGAATTCATACGACGGATTTCACTGCAAAGTGGTGCATGGAAGACAGATGACAGATGCGTTCCAGGTGAAGACCGGTGCAAAATAAAGCAGATATTTCTAGACAGTCGTCTACACAAGATACTGAATGTTCGTCGGCCGGATACTATCAGCAACAACCTACTATAGGAGAGGACAAACTAACTAACGAATGAAGAGGAGATTAGGAAAAGATGTTGGAATTGAATAGGACATACATTGAGGAAATCATCAAACTACATCACAAGGCAAGCGCTCACTTGAACTCCTGGAGGGAAAGGAAAAGAAAAAGGCAGAAGAGCCGATTGTTTCGGTAATTGGAGGCAAACATCATAGGTAATATTAGCAACTGGAAAGAACTGGAAAGCATCGCCGAGGATAGAGTTTGATGGCGAATTCTGGTGGGAGCCCTAAGCTTCTTCACGAGGGGTAACGGGTGTTATTAAATGAGTTAGTGTTTCTTTTCTTACTGTAGTAATATCGTATTTTCAAACAAAAATCATCTCATTTTGGATTAAACTCTATTTACAGATAGTTTTCTTGTAAACTGGGCACATCACCTTCATTATGACTATTTCAGTGTTGACAAATATACATTTTGATTGCTATTAGTTCATATTTCATGCTTTAATCTCACCTTTTGATCATTTATTGTGGCAAATTATACAAATTGTTAGTGAAGTTTTAAATAAATAAGTGCCTGAAGTATACGCTTGATTTCAGTCGTTTGTTAATTTTAACATCCTTAAGCATCACACGATGGATCTTTAAACTTACAATAACCGTCTAGTTACATTAAATCTAGTTTGCAATAGAAGTTTCACATGTAGTGTCTAATTTGACTCGTTATTTCATTTTGATGTGATTAGTTAAAATACTGATACATTCCTGAACAGAACTGGAACTATTTATCGACAATTATAACTTTGAAGTACATTGACAACCGCTCTAACAGAATCTCAGTTCAAATCAATTTTGAAAGTTATATTTTTTTTAACCGTTGAATGCCAGCTCAGTGATCTATCGGTTAAGTGCACTGGCGCGAGACTGATAGGTCCTGGGTTCGAATCTCGCGAGGTGGGATCGCGAATGCGCACTGCTGAGGAGTCCCACGATAGAACGAAATGGCCGTCCAGTGCTTCCAGGTTTTCCATGGTGGTCTAGCTTCAAATGAATCATGATCTCAACTATATAAAAATAAAGTCAGTCAGTCACAACGTAGAACTTCGTACGTACGTACATCAGTTCGAGTTGCCATACCATCTTAGCACAGAGATGCAGTTGTCGATTCAAATCCCATAGTGGTAGAAGTAGTATATGTATGTATGTATGCACCCAAGTCATAATTGACTTAGATCCAGTGGAATAGATTTATATCTCATTTAATTCATTACAATAACAACAGTGTAAATTCTAATGATATATAATGTATGTTTCAAAAACTTGTTTATTCATTGAATTGTATTATTATTATTATCATAACTACTTATTTGCTTACGTTTTATTGTTTAGAAGTGGATACCATTTCAGTCATTGATTTCATTAACAAACTGTTGACAAGTCCATGAAATATTTGGAAAATTAAATGATGCATAACTTATGAGTGATATGTCAAAACAATGTTTCTTCTTTTTATTTGATTGTACATTGTACAGAGATCATGTAGACTTTTATGGTGAAGTAAAGTTATAAGTAGTTTAGTTTTATGATTTTAAAAAACGAAAAATCTAATTAAAGAACTGATTAAAAATTCGAATAGATAGACATTTGAAAACGATGAAAATATTGATGGGTGGCCAACTGTTAGCTATCAATCTTCTATACCATATGAAGCGATGCATAAACATTTTAATAGTTTAAATTTACATTTGTCATGAATTCTGTCATGTTCTATTTTATATTAAAGTACTAATATTTAATATAATAAAGCTAAGTTATTGACAATAAGAATGTAAAATTATATTAGTGATGTGTTTATGAGATATTAACTCATAATGACTTCAAAAACAAATACAACTTTTGTGTTATGTTTTACCGTTGATTAATGTGAAGTCTTGTTAGAATTCAGAAAATCTATTCCATTATTCTGTAGCCTTCGTTTTGAAATGGATTTGGATCGTTGTAAATATATATGACTGTTATAACTTCCCTAAATATTCGTGTTTTAGTAATATTTTTCCAAGTTCAGAGATGCAGTTGTCGATTCAAATCCCATAGTGATAGAAGTAGTAATGTAGTGTGGTCTACTTATATCCATATAAGTAGTATATGATGATGGTCAGACATAGAATGTATTTTGGCAGAAGACCGATAAGGAAAGAACTGAAATGAAGCGCAATTAGTGGGAAAATGCATGATGAATGGAATCAGAGAAGATGAACTGATATTTACAGAAGGAACAGTGAAGATTAAGACAATTGCTTGTTAATTTGCAAATTAACTGTTTGTTGTATGCTTATCAGAATTTAGTGAGATAGTCTGTAATTTTTGCTTTAATACATTCGATTGTCCCCAACTAGTGTTCTTGTTCACAACGGTAAGAGTATAAACAGTAATCTGAAAGATTAGGGTTTGAAGATGTTATTCAAGGAGTATAATCCAGAGAAATAAATTTGGAAAGAGAAAAAGTTAGAGACATGAAGAATTCAGAAGATTAGAATTTGGGAAAACACTAAGTGTGGATGCACCCTCGCCATTGCAAACGATGTTGAGCCATATCATTCAAGGTCTCTAACCATCGATTGCTATCATTTCGCGGATCCCACCCAGGTAGTCTACACTTACCAACATGACTCAGTCCATTTGCCAGTGTCTTCATGGATTTGTGCCACGTTTTGGTCTGGCCGCCCCTAGCTTGCAACCTACTCCTACACCATAAAACATCGCACGTCGGGGCAGTCGGTGGTTGGGCATACGTAACACGTGTCCCAGCCATCTCAACTGATGAAGTTTCACTACTTCATCAATGGATTTGCCATTCTGACCTAGTACCCGTTTTCTAACAACTGCATTGCTTACTCGGTGGTCCTAGGATATACGAGCAATGCTTCGAAGACACCTATGATCGAATACTAGCAGCCTACGAATATCCTCTATCCATGTGGTATGGCAACTCGAACTGATGTAGGTACGTACGAAGTTCTACGTTGTGACTGACTGACTAACTGCATCATTTTGAAATTGCTTGCGTGGACAATGTACATCTGTGCGAATGAATCCATTAAATGTCATAGAAAAGTCTAATCTATTGGTCACAATCTAATGCTTGAATTTCGGAGGGATTTCTGTTAGTTATTCAACTATTGTTTACCTAAATTGTAATTATGATAAAACATTTTACCCACTAATTAATTTGAAGTCGATGCTCATTTATGGTTACTTTGAGTTGATAAGCAAATCACTTGATTTTATTATTTCATCGTTACGAACCTCTTCTTTAATCTTCTAACCGTTATCTAAGTTTTAAATAGGTATTTAAAATTTGAACTATTCAAATGTGATGTAATGATCAACATTGAAAGTGATAACCTACTAATAAATGATAGAATTCAAGTTTGACAAAAACTATGTTAAAGTCTAGAAAATATTCATTGCTCAGCAGTTTAAATCTAAGTCCCAGAAAATCGAGCAATATTTTTTATTTTATACTCACTATGTTCCATTTCTAGGGCGGCCTGTTTAAACACCTGGGCTACCTGTTCCTGTCATCTAGATATTTCAACAAGTTATCTAATTTCGTTTGTTTTAATATATCATTATGCTTATTAATCGCACAACCTATTCAGGTGCGTTTCTGAAAAGTGTAAGACCTTTCGCTGTAAAGATTACAGAAGGCCTAATAAGAGATATCGTGGTTGCCGGCAATATTCAGCGAGAAGAATGCACATTAACCGGATGTCGATTGACTGGGCTGCTAACTTCTAACTGGCGATCACTCAATATTTATCGTCAGGAAGGACGAAGAAGTAAGAAACGGAAATTTGTTGAAGTACTTTGTGCTGAGAATTCTATATCGTACCAAAAAATATAATATTGAATAAAGCTAATAATAATAATAATAAAATAAATAAAATAATTTAAAAATGTTTCGACGAGATTATAATTTGTGGACGAGATGATCAGTTTTAGGATAATAGGTCTCAGATTTTGGCGCGAAATTCACTTATCCGATCGGCTAAATAGGTTTTGGCTTTGTAGCTGATTTCAATTTGTGATGAAAACCCTAAATCGAATCCCTAACCTTAACCAAAAACTGTAAGTCATAATTTTAATTCATAACACTGGTTTATGACCCTCATTTAACACTAGTAAGTAGGTGAACACTCTCGAGGTCAGTTTGTAGTATCAGTTTATATGTTAAGCCCATATACTTCATTCTAGCTACTGGCCAAGCCAATTCACCTATACATTATGAGTCTATTTTGATCTTGTTCATTATTCGCTTATTAACCTTGACTATATTTTTATATGAGCGTATGTGTATGCACATTTCGTATCTTATTCATCATATGTATGTCATTCATTTCTGACTATAAATGTTGATTAGCGTTTGCTTAAATTGAGTTGGCTTCCCAGCCATCTCCAATGCATGTCGTTTATGCTTCACTCGCTAACATTTTTTCATGTTTACAACCTTCGCGCTTGTTACTCCCAATGGAGCATAGGCCACCGACCATCACTCTCCAACCCACTCTGTCCTCCGCCTTCCTTTCTAGTTCTATCCAATTTCTGTTCATTCTCTTCACGCCTGTTTCCATTTCTCGGCGTAATGTGTTCTTTGGTCTTGAGGATCTCATGTGAGGACTTACCTTGTTACGCAGTTGGGTGCTTTCCTCAATGTGTGTCCTATCCGTTTCCATCGCTACTTCCTGATTTCTTCCTTCGTTAGAATCTGGTTTGTTCTTTCATTGTAACATTAATCATATTAATTAATTCCTCAATTATATTATCTTAATTGAATACAATTATTTATTTCATTATGAAAAGTTGATAGATATTCATCACTTCGATTGTTTTCTTCATTAAACTTATTCACATTGTTTTTTAATAAATTCTACTAATTAAATTAAGGTGTATCTATAAAATAAAACTGTATCCATCTCTTATGTATTCAATTAAATAGTTAACACTTTAAATGTATCAATTTTAATACCATAATAGAATAAAAAAACTAATTAAGCAAACATACTGTTGATTGTCCACCCTTGTTGTTCTAATGTTAATTTAATTATCCGAGATAAATTAAGAAAGTGGTAGACAATTCACCAGAATGGTAAAAATCTCTTATTTAAATCGAAAGAAAAGAAAGTTTTATGTAACGCTAAGTAAATTAATAAAATCCTACTCGCGGGATTAGTGGATACGCATTTCTGAAGAATCCCATACTAGGACGAGACAGCCATCCAGTGCTTCAAGGTTTTCTATGATGGTCTAGCTTTAATTAATTCATGAATTGAACTATTAAAATTACTCCAATCTTCACAAAGAACCCTATTCTATATAAATTAAGAAAATAGTGGACAATTCTCCAGAATGGTGATTTTTTTGTTCACATAAAAAATGTTTTATGTAACAACTAAGTAAATTAATAAACAATTTTTATCTGTTATATTACTTATTTACTTATGCCTGTTACCCTTCGTGGAGGAGCATAGGCCGCCGACCAGCATTCTCCATCCAACTCTATCCTGGGTAATCCTTTCCAGTTCGTTCCAGTTAACATTCATCCTTTTCATATCTGCTTTAATCTCCCGGCGTAATGTGTTCTTTGGCTTCCCTCTTTTCCGCTTCCCTTCCGGATTCCAAGTTAGGGATTGCCTCGTGATGCAGTTTGGTGATTTCCTTAATGTATATACGATCTACTTTCAACGTCTTTTCCTAATTTCCTCTTCAGCTAGAAGCTGGTTTGTCGTCTCCCATAAAACGCTGTTGCTGATAGTATCCGGCCAGTGAATGTTGAGTACTTTGCGTAGACAACTGCCTATAAATACTTGTTTATCTATTATATATATATATATATATATATATATATATATATATATATATATTTCGAGACGGTACAATGAAGCTTCAATACATAACAGATTAACTCTTCAACGATTTCAAAAATATCAACTATAAACAAGATGAAAACCGAACTAAACATTACCCACTTTATTCTATTTTTTGCATTGAATGACAATGAAAAAAGTATATAACTACAATAATAATTTCGAGATAAAGTGGATCAACTGTGAGAATAAGTAAATTTAAGTAAATGAAAACTATCTTTATCAATGAATTTATAAAGATGAATTATGTGGTAACATACAAATGTTATATTTTAAACAATACCTTGAGAAAGCTATGAAATTCCATCAATAAATTGTGTGGATCATCGATCGACGTAACTTTATGAATCTCAGAGAATTTCTAGAAGTGTGGCATTTCGATAAATAATGAGTCAGTAGACATGCTAACTTATCATCAATTTATCGAATAATATGGAGAAGCTCAAACAGTTACACTCATTGATCAATTAAAGGAATAGGTTAATAAGATTCCGTATGCTCATTAGGATAAAAAAAGGTTCTGAACATAAACAAAATCATGGTTATTGTGGTAAACTAAGTTTTTACTCGTGGATTAATTCTAAAAGCCAACCTTTAATCAGAATCAACTTTGATGTTGTCTACAATAGCCTTAGAAGTTTTCAAATAACAGGTAATCAACTCAAAGAGCGCATTATAAGCAATAATTATTGTAAGGACAGAATAGAGTTTTGGGGTAGAAGAATGAGTGTTACGTTAATGACTATCACCATCAAAATAAGTTTATTGTTTTTTATTGTTAAGTAGCTATTTACTTTACTTTCGTTTTACCTCAGTATATATATAACTTGTTTTTATGTCCACACACTTAGTATAAGACTGCATTTTTTTAAAATGGTAAACAATGTCTTGTTCTAAACGTGTAAACATAAACATACAAATTAGATGACTGTTTTGTGAACGATATATTTATATGCTAACCTGGATTTTTAGTCTTTAAAACTCCAGTTCCTACATATGATAACACATTAAATTGATATACAGATCTTCAAAGAAATTTTTTTGTTAGCTAGAACTCCATGGGTTCTTTTGATTGAATATTTCTGGCAATTGTGGTAGGAAACGTGTAGTAACTTATTGCACTGATAGTTTACATGAATTCATGTAAAGATTTATCAATACTATAGTATTTCACTGATTTTATGTGAAAACTCATGGAATCTAGGTGGAATCAAATCATCATTCTTATCAGAGGGCATAACAGAAAAATAGGAATATTGTTGAATATTCTTATTACACCATGTTTATTTTTTTCCTTTTTTTGAAATAGTTGTTCTTAATTCGAACTTGATAGAGGTTATTGTGGTCAAACCACCTAATAGTTAGTTTTTTAGATTATTCACATCGTTGTATCGCCTTCTAATTTCTTGATAAATCATAATTGATTATCACCTAACTGTTAAGTGATTAACTTGTTCTATTTTTACATCAACAAATATCTGTTATATATCCATATATATACGTATCTTGTTTTTTATTTTACTTCATAATAGGTTAAGGTAGAGTTAGGAATCATAATTTTTCCTTCAATAGAATAATAGATGGTTCTTAGAACAGTTTTTCAAAAGGTATTATACTTCAATTTTGTAAAAGAGTTCCACATTGTTTAATACCTCCACTATTACTAAATGAAAACAATAATGTAGTACGCAATTAAACATCAGTTATTTCAGTAGGTAGCTCACAGAATGAAAACTATGATTCATAAACTTGATTCTGAATTGAACTATTCTTGACTCTATATTATTTTGTAAAGACGTAACGATTTTACGCTGAGTAAAATTCTATCGAGTATTTATTAAAGTCAAGTGATCGTGAACTGACTACAGTTGACTAAAAATTTCTTCCGTATTTAGGAATCATTTAGGTCATTTCCTCGTCTTATAAAAAATATCAACTTAATTTATGTAGATCGTTTCTTATGAATGAATAAAATGGTTATTGTATTATTAACTAAATGATTACCAAATTCTTCATACTTTAGGTAACTGAGTAAACATGATGATTCCATCGCTGTGAATTAAGGAAACACACCGGCACGTTATCGGTTATTTAAAAAAAACTCAATGGAGTGTAAATCGAGATAGATTAAAGACTTCGAAAGTTAGTGACATAATTCATTACATACTGAGTACTTAGTAATGTATAAGTGAAGTAAACACAATTTTAATGTCAAGACAGTTCTACTACGAAAGCCATCATCCAGAAGATACAGGTGTTTATTAACAGTTGTTTACGCAAGATACTTCGGATCCGTTGGCCAGACACTATCAGCAACAAGCTACTGTGGGAGAGAACTAAACAGATTCCAGCGGAGGAAGAAATCAGGAAGAAGCAATGGAAGCGGATAGGACACACAGTGAGGAAATCACCCAACTGAGTCACAAGGTAAGCCCTCATATGGAATCCTCAAGGTCAAAGGAGAAGAGGAAGACCAAAGAACAAATTACACCGAGAAATGAAGACAGACATGAGAAGAATGAACAAAAGTTGGATAGAACTAGAAAGGAAGGCGGAGGACAGAGTGGGTTGGAGAACGTTGGTCGGCGGCCTATGCTCCATTATGGGTAACAGGCATAAGTAAGTAAGTTAGTAATTTAAAACCAATATCTAGTGGAGATAACTAATATGAAGTGTTAACTTGAAGAAGTTTACACATATTAAATGAAATTTTGCAATTGATAATCAGAATAAATGATACATTAAACAGGGTGTGAGATAGTGATAATGTAATTACCTATTCGATCGATTGTTCGGTAGAATTCAATCAGAAATAATTTAGTGGGGTGAGTGCTAAGTAAATTAATCATGTGTTCGAGAGATTGGTAGTGATATCAAAGCAATAATAATAATAATAATACAATGTATGTGAATAAACATAACAAAAACAATATTTGATTAAGAAAGGTTGCATACACATTAGTTAAATTCGTTCATTCTATAGTTAAAATTATGATTGGTTTATTGGCCTTTAAGTTAGCGAATGTAATAGAGGTGGTTGAACATATTTCTTCTGTACGCATAGTTCCGGCGTTTTTTTTAACCCGAATAGCCATTGCTTCTGCCGTTTGAGGGACTTTGAGTTGAACTGACTTTAATAAAAATTTACTAACACGATAAATTATTGAAAAAGATTGACTTATACTGGCACTATAATCAGAATGACAAGGATAAAGATTTCTCGGTTATTCGATTGAAATTTCACTTTTAATTTTAAGTGAAAATAAAGTGCTTAAACGTAATAAATGACAATTTTACGCAAAAGAATAATTTGCAAATACAATTGGTGTACTACATTTAGTACAAACAATGACTTTTACAAATCATAAAAGAACACTTGAATATAATTCCAGACAGATGATGAATAGAACACACGTCCTGTTAATAATTCAGTCAAAAAACGTTAGTTAAATATCGCAAACACTTCATTTGCTTCTGATAACGATAGTAAAACAAATTTTAGTTCATTTGAAGTAGGAAATTTAAGGCAGTGTATGAGAATAATACAACTGAACCACAATGATTAAATTATTGTTTAAACACGGAGACTAAACATTGCATTCACACGCTATCATGTCTTATGATACAGGGTACATGTAAGTTACCATTCAGTTGTAGCTCGGATTGTGCTTGTAATGGGTCTCAAACTCCGGACATTATGACACCGCAGTGAGACCTTACTATAAAGACTACTGAGTTGGCATCCAATTATTTTGTGAGTTTAACTTCAGTTGATTTGTGATATTACTATTCATTTTGATAATTTTATTTCATCGTGCTCAAGTGATGCGGTAACTTGGACCAATGTTCTATATTGATTATGACTGGGTGACTATGACCTTTATCCACTCCCAGTGATGGTATTTATCTCAAATTCAACATGGTTGAACCCTACTGATCAATGCTTTTGACCAGAACTCCTGAAGTTAGTCAATAACTTGTTGAGAATTCTAAATTGTAGCAAAAATATAATATTGAATAAATGAATTATTATTGTTAATGAGAACAGGGTTTTCGTTATTTTAGATTGTTGTGAATATCGTTAAGTTTAAATTTTCATATCACGGACTAAATGTAATTAGATAATCACTAAAGACCAAGTGCCACTAAATTAATTAGAGTGAAGCTGCTTGTCTTACATCTGATTATAACATTTGATGTGTGAAGCATTGTTTTGATAATATAATTAATATTTTCACTAGGCAAAGGTTTTCTTTGAAAAAACTACATAAGAACTGTATAGCAAACTTTTTTAATCTAAGGTTCCATAGGTCCTTTCAAATGTTTTTCACATGAAAAATTTCGAAATGTATATCCAGATAGAAATCAACAAGTTTCTTGATGACTAGCGAATATTTTCCCGCTGGTATGAAGATATGTAGATATTATGAAACCAAAAAAGGGAAAAATAAAAGTAATGCAATATGATCATTTGAAAGCCTATTGATTAAAGAAAGTTTTACGCTTGTAAATGACGCTTTATTAACCACTATTGTACTCCCTTTTCTAGTGTGCAAATAATCTAACCTACATTTTAATTCGATTTGAAATGGTTTAGCTAATCGTGTTGTTGATATTTTGACTGAACTTCGGTCAATCATGATTGGCATATGCATATACAGTACGGATTACTTCGCTACAGCCATTATGATACAAGTTGATGCAAAATAGATAGGATGTGGGTATCAGTACAATCCAAGACATATGTTTCATCCTATTTGGTCCTCGTCTGCTGGATATAGCTGCATTTTGTAGTCGATGTTCGCTATAGAGTTCAAAGAGAACAGTACGCGGTTCGAATTGTGGAGTGCACATCAACTGCGGGATATGGAAACATCTAGCTTACAAGTCCCAAATAGGACAGAAGACGCTTCCTGAATTTCACTGCTAGCCTGATTCTATCTACTTTTCTAGTCTGTGTTCACAAATCCACTTTATTAAGATCATATTTAAAATAAATACTTGATTAAAAATAAACAGATGTGTTTATCATGAACGATTTAGAAAAGCAATGTCTTCCATAATTTATCGACAGATATTTCTCTTAATAACTTTTCTAATGTATATAAGAGGGTACTAAAAGTATAATTAGACAAAATTCATTGTAACCTAGATTAATGTTTCGTTCTCATAATTATTATTTTATGCATTGATTATTAGCTTTTCTGCTCTGGTTTAGTTAGTGATTGACAAACTGTTATTTTTGTTCAAATAAATAATTAAATTCTCATTTGAGGTAGTAACGTAAGGTTAGATGTATAGTCAAGTTTATCTTGAGTGTTTATACTAAAATGTCATCGTAGTATGAAATAGTCTATTTACAGTGCAGATGCATGTTTACATAAGTTTTATTGTTTTCAGAATGATAGAATATAAACTACCGACAAGACGTGGCACATTCGTTCAGTTCAATATTCTACAATGACAATGATTCTGATTAGATTTCATAATTGTTTAAACCATGTTGAGATGTTCTAAAAGTTTTATCTGTCTCTAGGTGCTGATCCACCATCCGTCTCTTCAAAAAAATGCTTGTGACTGAATAGCGAAATCGAGGCGACCCACTTAGGATACACATATGCCAAAATCGATTGACTAGTCTCAGTCCTATACACCAATGAGAAGATCCAAACGATCAATATATATGACAGTATAGGGTCGCGGATATTGTTGAGTTTCAATGAAATCATGAATCGATCAATGTTAGACTACAGTTGAAAACCTGAAAATACTGAATGGGTCAGTTGTCCTCGTATGAGACTCCGCAGCGGTACACATTCACGACCACGTACATGAAAATCGGACCCAGGATCATCGGTCTTGCGCGAACTCTTAACCTGCATCTAACTAAAGTGATAAATTTTTCATTCTTAATACTATTTGATATTTCATCAAACTATTCACTTTTGCACTAAATTGCTTGTGAAACATCACTGAATAATACATAAATTTCCCAACAGATTTCATTCAATACCCTAACTAGATATTTATTCATGTACTTAGCTTCAGTGTTTTTACGCATGCATAGTCATCTGCTTAAATGTAAACAAACTTGTAGTTTATCAGTTTGTAGTATTGTTATTCGAAAAGAAATACTTATCTAGTGTTATAGGTAACATAAGGTTTAGGAGATAAATCAACATTAGTGTCACTGATGATGATAAAAACATGCTGTTTAGTAACCAGTATTCATAAGTAGCCTTTGTAACAAGTGTGAGAAATGTCATGTTTGTACATAGTTTCAGTGTTCGCAATTAAATAGACTTAAAAAGGATTGGTTTGTATAATTGGAGTTTGAAATAAAAATAACATCATATCTTGAATCGGTTGAAATATTTATACAAAATTTACATAAATGATTGGTGTTATGATATCAGTTAATAAGAACAAATTACATCATTAATATGTGTGAATAAATCGAGATTACAGAATTCTTATGCCAAGGCGGCTTGCTTGAATATCTGGGCTACTGTAGTGCAGTGCTTCGCTAATTGTTTACCTCGATAACTGTTATGATACAAATCTTAACGGTGCATGAAATCGGAAGGCAAAGAGAAGCTGCAACTACAGTTTATTATCAAAGGACGCAGACCACAAAGCACATGTGTAAGTATCAGCGAGCAAGCGCAAGCAATTGCATAGGCAAAGTTATAGTCAAATTGTATAAGGGCTCGGCAAGACAAAACAAAAGTTAATAGTGAGATTTGAGTGCATACATATATGGGAAGGAGGATGAGTCACCGAATGATATTTAAACAATCAACGTTTTGGCTAGAGTCTGTCATGTACTCTAGTGACCATAATAGTACAAAGAAATATGCGAATTGTTACTATCCAAATGACAATGTCTGTTAAGTAAGTTAATAAAAGAGCTTAACCAAAATTAACCATAATCAAAATTGGGTGTAGGTTAGTTTCTATACTACCTGTCCCTGTCATTTAGGTATTTTAACAAGTTATCTGTTTCCTTGTTTGTCATAACAAATCATTATGTCAATTAATTGTACAACCTATTCAGGTACGTTTCTGAAAAGTTTACAACCTTTTTCGGCACAAGTTACAAAAATGTACAGTAGAAGACATCGTGATTATTGGCAATATGCATTGAAAAGAATGAATATTATTTAAATGTCAATTTCTGAATTGCTAACTTCTAACTGGAGACCGCTCAATATTTATCGTCAGGATCGAGCAAGAAATAAGGAAAGGAAACTCGCTAAAATACTTTGGGCCGAAAATGTAGTATTGAATAAAGCCATTAATGATAATAATGATAATAATATATTAAGAGATATTATTACCACGAAAACGAATTCCTGGTGCTTATAATTCTATTAAGTATCATTATTATTAATAGTTGTTCAAAGATGGATTATTTAAGATAATACATTTACTAGAATATTAATAATCCATAATATATGGTTAACTTATAAAAATGATGATATCAATGTCATCTAGAGTATGTAGTCCATGAGGAATATTATTTGACGGTACTATATGATGATGATGATGATGTTTGTAATCATATACTTGGCCATTACACATGGTTACAAATAACCGACTAAGATTAGACATTGATAGATTAATATTGCTTATCAAATAATAATATCTTCTCCATTTTTTGATAGTACTGACAATCAAGACTTTTTCTTTTACCTTTATGTCAATTCGTTTGAAAAAAAAGTCAAATCATTTAAGTACTTTCTATCATTCGCTATCATCTTTGAAATAGATTTAATCTATAAAGCATCTAGAATGTATCTCAGCGAATTTCAAAATTATGTTCATGTTCACATTTATCAATCCATTCACGAGTAACTTAAAATTTAACTTAAAATGTCACGTATTAATAAACGCCTACACTGTCAATATCTAAACTGGAGAATTTTAGAGTAGTCTGTTACTCGAATATATAGAAAAGAAGTTTATAGGCTTCGTAAATTCTACTTAGTCTATATTACTGGTTCTGTTAGAGAGTACATCAAACTGATCTTTAATTTGAGACCGTTAAGTACTGTTCATTGAAGCTATACAACTTCCTCGTTATCATTTATGATAATATATTTATGTTTGGAGAATGCTGGTCTGCGGTCTATGCTCCATTGGAGGTAACAGGCGTAAGTAAGTAAATACACTAGGTAGGTGAAGGATTTTCTGGACAAATTGTAAGAATATCTGACAAGTGCATGTTTCTATTTACATCTAATTATGGGTAGTGAAAGAATAAGAAAGGTTATCCATTTCCCTGAACCTTACAAAACTTATCAATTTTATGAATCTCAAGAATAATTAATAACAAATTTTCATGGATGTGCTTACACAACATTTGTATATCTGTAATGAATGATTATTCTATTTAGAGTAATTAGTCCCTTTGATAAATTTCGATAGAACAATTTGAAGACGGTGTTGATATTCTATTTAGCTAGAATAATAACAGGAATCAAGTCATGTGGAAACATCAATTCACATCATCGATTCACAAATTTTGATGAATACTTATGTTAGTACTCGGCCTAGCATTTGAAGTTACTTGTTTGTTAGTTATATTTGTTAGTTATATTCTAAATGTTTGTATTTACTAATTGATAAACGTTTTTTCACTGTATATTTCACATTGTGCATTGTGCATTACATTTTCATATCATATGATTCACTGTTGTAGTTCACTTAGCTAGTAAGATATCCTTAATATGGTGCTGTAGGTGATAGGGTTAGATAAAAAAATTAAACAATTTACTAAGGGATTCGAAATTCCCACTTATCAATTTTAACTAAATGACGGAAAGACAATGCATTGTAATCATTTTATCAGTATAAGGTTATGGAGATTGTTGAGTTTAGATTAATATCATGAATGGATCAGTGTTAGACCACCAGTGACTGTTGAAACATTTTGTTACACTGTCTCTAAACTAATTAATAATGATTTCAATTTTCAATGATACAGTCAATTCATTTTTCAGAGATGACTTTTAACATATTTTGTTACAGCAATAAAAGTAATTAATAACTATTCTGACTTTCAATATCATAGTTGACATAATTAGTTACAAACCAACCAGAACTGTTTAATGAATTTAAATAGAGTAAGAACAAAAAAGTTTTCGGGATAAAGTGAAGTTATTCTATTTCACGGCTTCTCATCAACTTGACTTTTCACTATCAGTAACTATGATATTATTAAATTTTCAACATAGAATAGTAATCAATGTTAACTATGTGTTTTGTTCTTCTGACTATAATTTTTAGCTCCGTTTTTAACATCCATCTCAATTTCAGTAAATTAGGTATTTTAAATGCTTATTTATAGCCAAAGTATATCCTGTTATCTTGAACCATTTATAGCCGATGATAAGCCGTGAAATGTAATGAATTCATTTTATTCTGCAGACATTGTTTTTCTCTCACTCTGTTTAAACTAATGATGAATTATAGTAGTTTATTTATTTATTTTATTTATTTGAACACATAAATATTGGTACAAAAAGGCATCGAATACATATGCGTCACACAAGTCACTTGATTTGTATGTGGGCTGTGATACTGCCCGGGTGCCCAAACCGAAGTAGGTAGTTTTCTCAAGGGGACAAGCCTGAAGCCTTCGATTTAAAGGTCTGGTTCACAAGGCAATGAAGCAACGTAAGGAGATGCAGTTTCATGGTAGCCGATGATCGACAACAGGTTTTTACACCATTGCTTTCCTCAGGATCCTGAAGCCCACATACACCATTGGTTTGGAATCGGGATTTTCCAGCTCCCTTAGGTGGATTCTTGTGCTGATTATATGAACTAATGATTCTTTTGCAGTGATGACTGTTTTGATTTCGAATTCCAAATACAATCCATTCGTTCTTATTTATCTAATACTTCTTGATTAAATTGCGTTGTTTCTGGGATTAATAGTTCATTCTATTATTCAAATACTCTTAAATATCACAATCCTCCATATCCACCAACCCAGTTAAAACGCCGGACATTCGCTTTTGGTCCTCTCAATTTCGTAAACAATATCCCCGCCACGAAAAGGCAGTGAGTAGAACTTCCGTGACAGTGGCTGTATACGCGTTACCATGTGAGAGCATTTCGAGAGGGAGAGCTAACTTTCCCCACCCTCAACCATATCACGGCATTCGGGGACATTTATTATAACAGAAAAAAGAATTCAACTCATCCATATTTTTACCATTCAAAACGTTTTAAAATGTAGAATACAATTTAAGCAAAACGAATTTGTTTACAATATACAACTGAAAATTTTAAATGATTTATTAGTTAAATAAATTTCTATAATTTTAAGAAATGTAAAAATCTCTTTTATAAAAAACCAAAACTAACCAAAACTGATTGTTTACGTCTAAAAATTAAATTATTGTATTTAGATTCACTTGGTATTGTTTATTTGAATCTTCCCATTGATGTTTAGAACTGCAATTGATCAGTATTATTGGCTTATGTGTATACTGTGCGTATCGCCTCGATATAGCCTTTATCCACAAGCATTATAAGCTAAGATGAACAGTGGCTATCAGTGGAATCCAGTACGCGCTCTAAATGCTATTTGGGACTCGTCAGCTGAATGTACCTGCATCAAAGAGTTGATGTCACTCCGAGACTCGAACCTAGTACCGTTCACTTCAAACGCCATCGCGTTATCCACTCAGTTACTGAGTCCTGTAATTAGTATTTTAAAAATTCAAAAAAAAAAATGTTTTTTAATGATAATTTTTAAGTTGTTTATTGTTTTCTTTTAATTAAAATTAGTTAAATATTTTGCCTACAAGGCACATCAATGGAAATGAATTTTTTTTAAAAAAAGGGGAAGATAATATTGTTAACTTAATTTCTTGATTAGTACAATAGTTAATAATGAACTATAAACCATTCATAATAGAATAAGATTGTTTGAAGGGTTTGTTTTATGATTTTTTTTTTGAGAAAAAGTGGTTAATATGATTAAGATATTATCTTGATAACTTCAGTGACTTAAATTTATTCTAGAACTCAATGGAAGCCTTCAAATAGATCCACTAATATTCTTTAATATTGTATCCATGGAAACGAAGTAATTAAAATGTTTCTATTTAGTTACAATTCAATAGAATAAAATTAATATTAAATACATGAAAACTACATTTTACATTCTTTAGTTTCTAAACTTGGATCAAATGTGTAATTGAATTGATGTTCAGATTTAGATCTTTAATTTTTAAAACAAGTTCATTCCTATTAAAAAGGTAGATTTATGAAGATTTATCATTTTAAAGATTGTAAACTAATGACTAGTAATTCAAAGATTCAAAAGTCAAGTACTCATCACAAAGTCTAACATTCTTAGGTTTAATGTCAAGTATGGTTGTGACCTAACATCAATGATAAGTCCCATATTAAAACAAACGGCTATTTAGTGTTCTTTTAAAATAACTTTTAATGGTTGTCTAGGTAAAATCACACTATAGTAGAAAATTTCTTCAAATGGTTCGTAACATATGGCTGGTTACTTAAAGTATGAATAATGGTCTGTGATCAATTTATAATCTTTAAACCAAGTTTAGGGTTTTACCTGTAACTATGGGATTGATTTATTCGGTTATTTCACTTTGAGTTGCAAATTAACAACTTATGATTTCTGTACATAGAATGTAGTGTATTTTATATTTAGATGATCAGTAAAACATACAAATAATACAGTGAACTGTATTTCGATACAGACAATAGTGATGTCATTATTACAATGTACAGACTTTTGCCAATGATGATTGACATTTGCCCTTATAATTATTATGAAAGAACCATCTATGGTTAACAATCCTAATCTAGCTTCCTTCACTTTGTACAAAAGTAATAGGTACTCCAGATTAAAACAAAATAATCCAATTTTTCAAAAGCTAAACATACCATCAAATCAGTATGTCCACATTCAAATGGTATTAAAGGGAAACTGTGATTTACCTAAAAAGTTTTTTATTTTCATAATGACTTAAGCTGTGTATTTTTTTTTCAGTTTATGAAATCTCCATTTTCTGTAGTATGTAAATAATAGAAAATATTCTTGAATAGATTCATCAGTTATATCAAATGTTTGAAAGTAATCCTTCATCTCAATAATAAATATATATCTATATATTTAACTAATCCGGAATTATCATACAGAAATAATCTTATTTCAAACAAGCATAAACAAATATATACGATCCTTAATTCAGTTCTAATCTCTAAGTAACTTTACAGTGAAACTTTTATTCAAAAAAAGGTTTCTAGGAAGACAGAGAAAAAGAAAAACCGAAACAAAAAACAAGAAATTTTGTCATTTCAAAACGGTATTATTAGTAGTTTGCATTATGCTTACGTGGAATATATTTTCATCTAGTGGCTAGATATATATCCAAATAAACTTGGAAAAATCTAATATCAAAATATATTTTGTCATAAACTTTTGAAACATTCCCCTGTTTTCATTTTAATCCAGCTAACTACAATGTAAACTGAATCATTCGTTAAGTGTTTGTATGTACCTACTGGTCATCATACATATATATCTTCTATAGAATTCATTCAATAGTCTTTTTCGGCAAGACAATCCATCCTTACAAACTTCTTGAAATACTAATTAAAATTATCCTTTTGAATAATTTTGTCAAGATTGTTTGTTTTCATTCCTTTTTTTCTTTTCTTTTTTTTAAAAAAAATAGAAAAAAACTTGATAAATTTACTGATTTAAAACCTTCAAAGTTTTGACGATTGAATTAATCCTATTTTTATTTTAATTCATTGTTATTTATTTTTTATTTATTTACATTCACTAGTTAATATATGTATATATATGTAGGTGGTATTTTATATCTCTAATGAATAAGTGAAGTTATCCATCAACAATTCACCAATGAATTCATCTAGATTTAATTTATTAACTTTATATATAGTTGAAATCATAAGTCAATTGAAGCTAGACCACCATGGAAAACCTGGAAGCATTGGACGGCCATCCTATTCTAGTATGGGACTCCTCAGCGGTGCGCATCCACGATCCCGCCTCGCGAGATTCGAACCCAGGACCTACCAGTCTCGCTCTAGCATTTAACCGATAGACCAATGAGCCTGGCTCCATGAGGTATTTCCTGGGGTTCTAGTGAGAAGCAGTAACCAGTGGAGTTCAACCCGGTCTGTTGGGAGATATCAACTCACTGAAGACATTGGTGAAATGGTTGCTCGACTTCGTGGATTGGTTGAGGTTGGACATTAACACCGTTGGATGCCGGCCATCTCAGTGGTCTATCGGTTAAGTGCTCGTGTACGAGCCTGGAAGGTCCTGGGTTGGAATCTCGCGAGGCAAGATCGTGGATGCGCACTGCTGAGTAGTCCCACAATAGGACGAAACGGCCGTCCAGTGCTTCCAGGTTTTCCGTTGTGGTCTAGCTTCAATTGAACTATGATTTCAACTATATACAAAAATTACTAAAAATCTCCACAACAAACCCCCTTAATAATTTTATGTTTGGAAGTGTTTTCATTATAATTTATAATGATAATTTGTGATTTACTTACAAATACTTAAAAAAAGAAGTTGATAATATTGTGAATATGGTTTCTTTTTTGTGTGTATGACAGACAAGTCTGTAAAGATGTTAAGTGGTTGAATGTAGTCTACGGGGAACCTTAGATTTAGGTTTCTTGGTTATTTCCATTTGTCATCAGCTTGTAACTGTAATCTTATTGGAATTGGTGATCGTTGAGAGATTTGATTGCTTATCATTCAGTTTCAATGTCTGAGATGTTACCATTGAGTTATTTGAGTAACGATTGGACTTCTGTAGAACTAAGATATTTATAATTGATTGATCAATGGGTTGTCGCAAATTTCATATCTGTCTAGTCTTTCCTAACGCTAATAAAATTCTATTAATCTACGAAGATTGTAGGTACACTTTGATGACCTATTCTAGACGGCAACAAGGTTAAATCCAGGGTCTCTTTTCAATTACTTTCATCTTCTCAGCATCTCAACACCGTTTCGCTATGATGATTCACTTATATTAGTGGTGTCATCAATGGAATTAGGTCAGCAATGAAAAAATACAGGATAAATATGACATTGGTCATCACTCAGTAATCAATCATTTGTACCTAGATATATTTATTATTGGTGTTCATTCAGAGCAAAAAAATAAGTAGACAAGTTTTAAAGTAGAATTAAACAACAATCTGAAGCTCATTAGATTCTAGTCTTTCTCCAGTTGATATACGTCTGTGACAACAACTAGTGCTGACGTAAGATCATTGATAAACTGGACTACAGTTATTGGTAAATCAAGCTTACCCTACTTTTGTTGAGATCGTTAGTTTATTTCACATACGATGTATGATAATGAACAAAGAATAGGTTTAACAAAAAGAATGAGTGAACTTTACAGAGTAATATGTTTCGATATTCACCATGAAATGAAGGACATTGGGATTCCACCCCAGAGGACTAAGGGTGGTGGGGTCATGACGAGACATACTGGTCCTGATAATTATTTGTTTTCTATTTACCGCCTATTATCAACAAATAAGTGGGTTTAGTTCGTCTTCTTATTCGAATGAAGTTTTCACTTTCACTTTTGTTTCGGATAGTTTTAATAATAATGTCAAGTAATTCTGTTAATCGCATGGAGTATGAAAGGACATGTATTTGACGTAGTTCTTACTGTTGTTTTTAATTTTAGTTATTGGATTACAAGTCGATAATTAATTAATTCAAGGAAATCAAAGTTTTGATTCGTATAGCTTTCGCATAGCTATTCCTTTCTCCTTACATTTAACTATAATGTATGACTTCAAAACACTAATAAAGTCTTATTTATTTATATAAGATATTAAGTAAACATTATTTATTTACTACGTTAGATGGAAAGATTTACACAAGAAAATGAAGAGTTGTAGAAAATGCAAGCTGGTGATTAGGAAATATTAATGCGATAAAATTAGCCAGTCGAAACTCTAGGTCCAAGTTCGTAACATTTATATTAAATGTATAAAGCCTCATTTGTTTTACCCATAATATTGTGGTGTGGTCTACTTATATCTATATAAGTAGTATATGGTGTTGGTCAGACATAGAATGTATTTTGCCAGAAGACCGATGTGCAAAGAACTGAAATGAAGCGCAATCGTTTGGAAAATGCATGAGCAATGAAATTAGAGAAGAAACAGAGAAGATTGAAACAATTGGTTGTTAATTTGCAAATTGACTGTTCATTGTTTGGTTATCAGAATTTACTGAGATAGTCTGTAATTTTTGCTTAAATACATTCGATTGTCCCCAACCAGTGTTTTGCTCACTACAATATTAATATTAAATATAACAATTAAATATTACAAATCTTACTGTGGTGAGATTATAATTTATAGACAAACCAATTAGGTTTAGGATCAGAGATCTTGGATTTTGGCGCGAAATTCACTTATCCATTTGACCAAATCGCCTCTTGGCATTTCAGTTAATACCAGTTCTTAATGAAAAACCGTAAATCTAATTCCTAACTCTAACCACCAACTGTGAATCATAATCCTTATTCTTCGAACTGCTTTATAACCCTCATTTAGTCTTGGTAAGTAGGTAGACACTCTCAAGGTCACTTTGGCGTCGCTCAAATGTCGTGCATAAATTATAGGCTCACCCTTACTGTAAGTATATTCAATTGGTAAATATTAAAATTTTTATTTCTTATGGAGTAATGTTATTTTCTACAACTACGATGGCATAATTGATTAAAATTTCACTCAGTATTTTATGTATTATTGCACTGTTCGTTTATATTTTTTATAGGTTATGTCACTTTCAAATTCATGAACAAGGAGTAAAGTATTCAGTATCTTTTGAGTGGATTACATTACATCACTGAACTATAGAAAAACTATGTATTTCTTAGATAAGGGTAGAACATGCTATTCTAAAATATAAGAAAAGAATAGACTTGTCCCTGTTTTTAATCAGATGGAGAGAGAGAGAGAGTGAAAGAGAGAGTGTGTGTAATATTTGAACTGAAGTACTTTTCTATTTTTCTTTCGATATAATTTTATTTGGAATAATATAAATATGAGTAGTATAAATTGTACATATAATGGTTTAAGGCAAATGTTATGTTTGTTTGAGATAATATGCTATTTTGTCGTAGGAAACGTTAATTGACTGAGTTAAATTATCTCAATTTTAAATATCTGAAAACAACTACTAACTGACTATTCAATCGTTTTAGAAGTGATATGAATTTCTTTTACTTTACATAGATATCGGATGAAATATACAATGTTCAGCTTCTAGTTGGATATGTCTAAATTTACTGTTTGGAAAATAAAATTGAATGTTTTAATCTAGTGTAAGCGTAAAGTTAGTTGTATGAACTTGACAAAAGTGTAAAATTCAGGTTATGCATTGCAAATTATAGAGTGATGGATAGAAAGTGATTTCTACATTTTTCTTGATTGTTAGTTATTACTGTCAACATTATTATATTACTATTCTAGTTGTACATGTCGGTAAATTGAAATGTTATTATATATTCAGTATTACTTTGCTAACCATATATCTGAAATATTTATCTAAAAACAGAAATATGATATTATTTGAATAAAATTAGTTATATATATTTTACTTGTACTTCGGATACGTTGACCAGATTTCAGCGGAGGAAGAAATCAGGAAGAAGAGCTGGAAGTGGATAGGACACACGTTGAGGAAATCACACAACTGCGTCACAATACAAGCCCTCACATGGAATCCTCAAGGTCAAAGGAGAAGAGGAAGACCAAAGAACACATTAGGCCGAGAAATGGAGACAGGCATGAGAAGAATGAACAAAAGTTGGATAGAACTAGAAAGGAAGGCTGAAGACAGAGTAGTTTGGAGAATGATGGTGGGCGGCTTGTGTTTCATTGGGAGTAACAGGCGTAAGTAAGTAAGTAATATATTTTTACTCCAACCGCATTTACCAATTTACATGTATTTGCCAAAGCATATATATGGGAAAAACCGAGAGAAGATTACATGTCCGCATTTCTGAGCATGTTCCAAAGGAACTGAGACTGCGAGGGACCAGGAATCTCAACAGTGTAGTATCTCAGCATTTACTTGACACCGGGCATACCATTGATATTTCTCATGCTTTCAAATTTATTAGCAGACAAAGAAGTACGGCTGTTCTCCGGTTTGCTGAAACGATCGCGATAAAAACTTAAACCAGATTTATGTATTCAAAAGAGACAGTAATAAACTTATTAATACCTTGGTAATCCATTTTTTTGTTTTAGTTTTTTTGGATATTAGTTTAATTTTGGTTAATATTTAGTTTTTATTATATTCCTCTTTCATTATCCAATTCTTAGACCACCCTTTCACTCACATATTTCCGCTCACTTATTTCTCTTAAATTATATGAACTCTCCAAATTCTATCCAATTATTACGTAACCCATCCTATTTGTTTTTAATTCCATGACTCCTTAATTACCTTTAAAATTATCACACAATTTATCTTATCTTTTTCTGAACTCCACTCAACTATTACACCACTCACCCCTTATGCTTCCTTGATTCTAATACCTAATAACCTCTGACCTTTTCTTGCATCTATTAGAACAATTGAATGTAGACATATTTGGTTGTAAGCAGCTGACGAGAAACCACGAAATATAGTGAATTCATATTATTCTGCATCAATATTTGTTCTGGCTTTATTTAAACTTACGTAACAGTTGGAAAAGGCATAAAAATTTCATTTGACTAATGAAAAGAATGATATGCTAATGAGAAATAGTAAATAACTAACTATAAATAAACCATTTCATTATATTAACTCATTTCTTGAATAATGGATCTTTAAATAACAATTTAGATGAATAAGGTAAATCATTTGTTAATAAATTTGATCACTATGCTAAAAATGTACTGCCTTAATTTATCTTTTATCTTTACAAAAACCTTGATTGATCATTCGATTGATATAATTCAATCATTATAAAAGTTTTCTTCAAGAATTATACTTATCCTTTTGCAGACAATAGTAATAGAAAAGTAAATCATTATGATTGTTTTTTTTTCTTTTTTCTCTATTTTCTCTTTTTTTCTCTTAACAATATACTTTTCTTTTCTTTTTTTTTAAGCGATTTTACTCTTTATTCACTACTTTTATTTGTTTATTATTTTTTTCATAGAAATTCCGTTGAACAATTCATTATAATGATAACAAACAAAATACATTCAATTGATTGAATAATTGAAATATGGATAGCAACAAGAGAGGGAGGGGAAAAAAAGAAAAAAAGAGAAAAGAGAAGTATCATAGAATTACTGTTGAATTATTTAAATTTCAATTAAGATTTCATAAAAAAAATGAGACATTGTTTTCTTGTTTGTTTTTTTAGAAACAAATAAGCAAACCATTCAAACTTCAATTTTTATACGCATAGGAATAATTTTTATTTTATTTAGATTGAAATAAGGAATATCAAATATTGATCGAAAAAAGAAATTCAGTTAAATAAAAACATGATCAATCAAGTAATAATATTTATGAATAAAATAATATAATAATAATAATGAATAAATTAAACATTGGTAATTTGGGAAAAAGAATATTCTAGAAAATGCATAAATTCTCTGTAGTTCTTTATCAAAGTAAAAGTATTTTTGAGTCTAAAATTCTTCTTTAAAAATAAGTTTGGTTTACTTTTGATTATGAAATGATTAAGAAGATTACTTTTCATGTAATAATAAGGTTATTGATTAAAAGAAAGGGATTTTGTGAAGATTTTAGTAATTTGTTAGTTGAATTCATGAGTCAATTACAACTAGACTACCATGGAAAACCTGGAAGCACTTGATGGCCGTTTTGTCCTAGTATAGGACTTCTTAGCAGTTGAAGTTAAACATTAACAACATTGGATGTCAACTCAGTGATCTAGAGGTTAAGTGTTCGCGCGCGAGACCGATAGGTCCTGGGTTAGAATACCGCGAGCGAGATTGTGGATGCGTCCTATAGTAGGACGAAACGACCGTCCAATGCCTTTAGGATTTCCATAGTGGTCTAACTTTAATTGATTCATGAATTCAACTATGAGATGATTTATTAAACTTAGTTATTTTTACAACATAAGTGAGTTCTTTTAATTAGAAAAATAAGAGAGTAACACATACAAGTGATCAATATTGTTTTCAGTTCGATCGTCATCAAGTTTTACTTTAATATGCAGGAATATCCAAGTTGATATCTGAAAATATTTAATCAAGCTCTGCAGTCGAATAACAGCCAGACAAAGACTTTACGTAGTCCCATCTTAGAATACCTGGTTTGCGGTAGCAATATAATAAGTAAGACCAAATCATTTCGAGTGATCTAGTGCAGAGGTTTGTCGTTTCTCAACGGGGATCGACTTTGTCCCCCATATATAGGGAAGCTATAGGAATCCAAACCTATAACTATGATTTATGTGTTCTGAAAAAATTCATGGAGCTCCTATCTATTCTTTGTTTGGATATGATTGAACAAACGATTTCACTAATTTTTCACATCTTGTATTTGTTTGTCGTTTTTCACTTCCATACTTTTATGTCTTTCACTATCTAATTATTTTCATACTTCTGTTAGGTAGTTTTTATAATTTTTATCTATACTGAACTATTCATTACTATGTTTAGTTTTCTATTATTCTCATCATTAATAGTACACCTGTATTTCTACGATCAATTTTATACTTTTCATGTATAGTTATGTAACCTATTCCATTATGGTCATTGACTCATAAATTGCCTTGATCGGTTTAATATTTCTAGATATCAATATAAATATTCCTGTATATTAGAATAAAGTTTAATAACGATCTGACTGAGAACAATATTGTTCACTAATATGTGTTGTTACCACTTTCACGGTGAGCATCTTTGATACTTTAAAGAATATATACTATCCTAAAACCAATAATCTTTTTTGGTTATTATTAGACGAAAGCACAATGTATCCATTCGCTATAAATAGCTTCCACCTACTTACACTTATGTACATTCAGATGACAAAGAGCTGTGTTGTTTAGGAACAAATAAAAAACTAACTATACTGAGTTATAAACTCCGCCTGGAGACCCTCTGGGGCTACTGTCAGTCCGAAGCCCAGATAAAGGAGGAGGGTTGGGCATAGGGTTAGTGGCCCTATCTCGCAGAAAACTAACTCGTTAGAAAAACATTAACCAGAAAAAAACGCTAAGTAATATTGAATTATAATATTAATGTAAGTGTTTTATTCTAGGTATTGATTTTCTTGAAATTTACCAACAAGTTAGAATGGTAGAATCTAAATAAAAATTGTAAAATATAGAATTAAACATAAAACTGTCAAAATTATTGATGTAAGGATTTGTGGAGATTGTTTAAATTCTATACTTCACACCATAAACTGAGTTTAGTAAGATAGCTATTAGCAACCATTGCTTCCTGGTTTTCTTTAATTATTTAAGGTTAATCTATCATATGAACTATTAGAAAAAAAATGTTAAAATTCTCGTTCACATTCACGTCAGCACTAATTGATTTGACAATATTATTCATCCATAAAAAACATCGAAATAATATAAATTGGGTTTCAATATTAGAAAAAGAGATATCAGCCAACAATTTTGGCTTTATGTTTTTTGTTCAACGTCTATATATATATATATATATATATATATATATATATATATATATATATATATATATATCAGGAGATTGAACCATATCAGATCTCCTATCCCCGTATATATATATATTGATGCATTCAACATTAATAGTGTTATTTAACGCACAAAGTGATAATTGGACGGACACAGTTTAAATGGATTTACAGATACCCGAATCCTCTGTGGTGTGTGCTACTGATATCGACAGATATGAGTAGCATATTATCTCCAGTCGAAAGTGAAATGCCTGGAGGCAGAAGGTTAATTAGATCATAGAAAAGTGAACGAGTAAAAAGAATGATTGGTGTGGAAACGAAAGAACAATGAAGTCTAGGACGATTGACTAATATTTGAAAAAGGAACAGTCAAGTTTGAGACAACTGACTGTTACTTTACAAATGAAGAATTCACTGTATGGTTCTCAGATTTTACTAAGATGTTCTATAATTTTGTATCTAAATACATTCAATTGTCCCTACTTGTGTTCTTATTCACTACATCTCTAGTAGTACCGTCATTGATTGATATAACTGTATATTTGATAACAGTAATATGAGTTGACTAGTTGAATAAAAAATATGGACAAAATTAACAAAAGCGTATTATTGTTTATGTGAATGATTTTGAAATTGAAAATTCACAATTCAATTATTTTTCACTTCATAAAATAAACAAAATGAAAAATCTCAAATCTTAATCCCTTAATAAAATTAAATAAAGAACAATAACAAAATTAAAATTGACATCTTGAGTGAATGTCAGGGCGGATTTATTGCTTTAAGTTATATACCATAATAAAAAGATAATGTAACTGACACGCGTGAAAATAGTATGACTGCTTTACCATGGGGAAGATAAGTACGTCACAATTTAGTCCTGAATGCAAATGTCATGTCGAAAACTCTTGATGGCAATGACTTCTGAAAAACAAAGTAAAATCGGTGTATATTGCCTGTTAAATATCTCGAATGTGTAGTGCCGTGCTTCGTTAATCATTTATCTCGATAACCGTTATAATACAAATCTTAACTTGTCCAGAAGTAAGAATAAGGTATATGGGCTTAACATATCAAACGATACTACAAATGCTTTTGAGACATCCACGTTGTGTCTACTATCCATAAATTGTTTAGTAATTCCACCTGTAAAAACTGTACTTCTTTTCAGGTACAACTTAAAAAAAATATGTTGCGAAAACCTTGTAGGTGTACTTCTTCCAGTCCTTTTTATGTACTTTCTTCCACAAGTACATGTAAATTCGTAAATACATTTGAAGGTGACCTTAGAAGGGTATTGACTTACTTTTGATCATTTGAAGGAACATTTGATGCTATAAACTGAAAATTGTTGAGCTTTAGGGAAACCTACTTTAACGCTGCTCTAATCCTTTTATCGATCCTCCTTAAAATCTCTACATCACTGGACGCAAGCTAGATACAGACAGGTTTTATATTAACAATTTTTTTGCTTAGGACATTCCGTAATTGTTTTTCCATACTTAAATATAAACTCTGAATATTCATTTTTTATAAGGCACTCTTCAGCATATGTCATTTCTAATCAGTAGCTTACTGTTTTGTATACAAAACACTAATGGTTCATACTAAAAATTGACAAGCATATTAAATTTCATCCAAACTGTAAACACAGTAACTTCTTGTTTTCAGTTGGTACAAAATTATTTTAGTTTTTTAGTCAACAATGTAAACACATATTTTGTTTACTAATCTCTTACATATCAGAAAAAAATGTACAGTTCAATCATACAAGGGTACATTCATACTATTCTCAGGAGATTGAACCATATCAGATCTCCTATCCCCGTATATATCATTCGGTATATGGATATTGTTATAGTTACTATCAAATAGCGACACATAAATGAATAAATAACTATATAAATAAATGTAAACATTTTTGATATAGAATTCTCAAAATGAAACTCAATCTAACTTTCCTTACAATATACTCAATTCCATTCACTGAATGTTACTATAATAACTATGATGATCAACAATAAAATTGTATCACTTAACAAACGTAGAAAAGGTTATCAGTTGTGCTTTTTTTTAAAGTTTTCAGAATGGGAATAAGAGACTAATAATGCCAAGTAAAGTTTTAGGAAACAGCATTCTTACAATACAGTAACATTATAGGACTGATATTTCAGCTTTTATATATTTATCTTAATAGGAAGTTTGTGTAAAGGGGGACATTTACTATATCAGTAAGATATGTATATCATTTTAAACTAATTTGTTCAATTTACTTAATACATATTCTGGCTATGTACTGAGCGATTATCATTTCTAGGTTAAGTATCACAAGGACGATTCATATAATATGCCTACATGTTGACAGGTGAAAAATTCCTCGACATCATGTTGCAGTGAACGAGAACACTCAATGTATCTTACAGGACATCTTGGTAAAATCTGAGGACCATATAGTAAAAACTTCATTTGCAAAATATTTATCAATCGTCTCATACCTCAATGTCCCTTCATTCTCATATCAGTCACTCTCTATTCTCGTTCTTTTTTCTTCAATGTTCTCAACATTCTGCCTCCAAGCATTCCACTTTCGATTTGTGACAAATACTACTTATATCTGTCGACATCAGTAGCACACACCACAATGTCACGTTGTTGATTTCATCAGATTGTCAATAGAAAAGATTTACAAATCTTAATTCTCTACTAACGAAAACAACTGAGAACAAGAGTATTTGTTCTTTTACACATCATTAAGTTAAATTGTGATAAAAGTTCTCATCGAAAATTATTATTTTAGAACTAAAAGTGGTATCAAATCGCACTTGAGAGACTGAAATCCGATATAACTTCAGTTGGACTTATCGGCTTACTGAGGGCACTTGATATCGATATATATATTCATCTTATGACCATTTGTCACCCATGTTTCCAAAACTACTTACATTTTATTACATGAATTTCGTGTAATATTGTTATTTCGTAGTTTCTTAACACATGCATGCATCATTACATATTTTAATCTAGAAGTGAAAAAGTCACCTGGTAGTTAATAAATGTTTAACTAACATTTCACATTTTGTCTGAACATACAGAATGTTTGTAAATGACTCAAATGTTAGAAAGAAATTATAAGACAGTATACATATTACTAAAACACAAAATGAAATTACAATAGGCTATTGCTATTTACTAACTTATGGTTCATAAAGATCCATTAATGAGTGAAAATAAGATTTCCTTTGCCTCTAAAACTGAGTTGTTATGTTAACTGGTCGAAGCAATGAATGGTCCTTCAAGTACTAATCTGTAGGGAATTTTGTTAGGGACGTCAATTATTCATAGCTCACTATTTATGTACTGGCTAGAGACTAGATTCTAGAGGAAATTTCTAGAGTTTTGGTGAAAAGTCATGATTAGTTGAGCTATACCGTACCAGTTGTGAAGAAGGCTACCTAAAAACACAATGGAAGATGGTCATGCAATATCGTGGACTGACTGAAGTTAGGTATATATACCAATTGATCCTAGCTTAGTGATTTAGAGGTTACCATTGACGCGAGACCGAAGGTCCTAGACTATATTCCTGGTTGTGAGGTCCTGGATGTGCACTGTCGTGAAGTTCCATACGAGAACAAAATGGCTGTACAGTAATTTTAGATTTCAACGCCTGTTCAACTTGAATCGTTTTGTAATTTCAATGATGTTAATAGAAAACCGACAACCACAACTCTTTTACTTTATTGAATTGACTGTTAAGTAATGTTTCGTATCCATAAGTATATTCACACTTATTTTATCAATTCTAACCATAGTGATTGATAAACTCCTTATAAGGAACAATTTTAAGCTTTGTAAATTACTCTGTAACTTATTCAATTTTCTACATATTATTACTTATATTCAAAGTAATTCGTATTCTAAATTCCTACTTGTTAAAAGACAAACAATATTGATAGAGTTAATTTAATTTGTATCACGCACTTAAGTAACTTAAATACTACTATTCTCAATACGTTATTTACTATGTCCTTAAAATTATCTAGGACTTATTTACTGGAGTATATTAGTAATCTGTTCAAAGCATTGTTTTTAAGTAGGTCAATATCGTTTGGTTTTTGAAGAAAAGAGATCTTATTTTAATTACCGTGTATATACTTCTGAAGGTAAGTATATATTTATATATCTGAGTAATAAAATAATTATATAATTCACCTTCCTGTCTCCAAATAAAATTTCAATGAAAAAAACCGTTTTGATGGGTTTTTGTCGATTTTATATAGGTGAGATCATGAGTCAATTGAAGCTAGATCACCATGGAAAACCTGGAAGCACTGGATGACCGTTTCGTCCTATTGTGGAACTCCTCAGCAGTGCGCGTCCACGATCCCGCCTCGCGAGATTCAAACCCAGGACCTATCAGTCTCGCGCGCGAGTACTTAACCGATAAACCACTGAGACCACTGAGGTTTTCCATGGTGGTCTAGCTTCAATTGGCTGATGATCTCAACTATATAAAATTACTAAAATCTTCACAAAACCCTCTTTTGATTATGTCGATTTGTCAAACCAAGCCCGGTTACTAGATCCAATGGCAACAAGTCCTTCCATGGCCTCAATTTTCTTCTTTTATATGCTTTATCTTGTTTTCGTTTTGAATAGTAGTATTCTTCGAACCTGAACAACTTATAATATAACATTTACTATAAATTATATACCATAGACATGTTATAGTGACTGTGTATAACTAATGTGTAATAATTCTTTCGAATATGATGAGTTTGTTATTCTGACTTCAGTAAGTTATTCAAGATAAATACTAAATGTTATGATCTAAGTGTTCAACAGCATACATGAAGTAAAGAGCTCATTTTTGATTTCACAAAGTAATACTCGTGGTTATGACAGGCAACTGATTTGATGAAAGCTAATAATTAATTTTCGTATGATATATTCGATTAATAGTTGAAAGCAACTTTCATTTGATAAGTATCATAAGAAATATATAGACCAGTTTCTTATCATTATTTAAAGCAGTAACAGTTTTATAGGGTATTTTATAGACTAAATAAGTCAGTAAGGCTGAAATGCTGCTAGCAGTCGGACCTGGTAATATGGACTGATTAGCTTAGCTGGTAACGAGTTAATATTGGAAATGACATGCACCAATTTTAATAAAAATAAAGTGACTCTGAAGTTTTGACTTTCAACTATGTTTCTTCAAAAACGAATATTTTATATCCAAACCGCGGTTTTATTCATAAGGTAGATTGATTTTGACCAATTTTTCCTTTGTATAAAATAAATTTCTGTTATTGGAAACAGAAATTCGTTAGCAGTTGATATCTTGTCTACAATGAGTTTCATCGATCAATTCCTCTTAACTTATTTATTGAAATGTTTTGTTTATAACAGGCGTAAAGGAATTCAACAACTAGAGTCATTAATGCTATTTTTGAGTCCATGGTTTAAAACCAAATTTACAATTTAAATACAAGTAATTTGTTCATTGTCAGTAGTATTACTAATGAAATCAATTACACTCCTGTGCTCTAGATATATAACTCCGCCTGTAGCTCTTCTAAGTTTAGTGTCAGTCCCATGCTCGGGTAAAGGAGGAATGTAGGGCATTGGGTCAGCAATCGCATCCCATAGAAACCAACCTTGGTAAAACAACGCCAACTATAATAACTCTGTATATACATCAATAGTTCGACTTGTGTTTGATATTATAAAGATTGAGAAAAAAATTGACTTTAACAAATGTTAACTTTCAAGATTTGTTGCCAGCGATAATGATGGATTAGTTTTTCTTTATTAGTTCATTGTACTTATTGGATATGAACTCATTTATTAAGCAAAGTCCTATTTGGGACTCGTCAACTGGATGTACTTGCATCTCAGAATTGATGTTCACTCTGAGACTCTAACCCAGTACCATTTGCTTCAAACACCATCACGTTATCCGCTTAGCTTAAAATGCTTGTGAATTAAGGTAATATCGAGGCAAAAGACACAGTATGAACATATGCCAACAAGAGACTGGTCAGTTACAATCCTAAATAACAATGGGAAGATTCAAGTAAGCAATACCAAGTGAATGTTACTCATTTATTGTTTGTCATCGATCATAATTATTAATAATAGATGCACACTGTTGAGAAACCTTTTAGCAACAATGAAACAGTTGTTCAATATCTTATAACTTGTAAAGTCATTTTTGTAATTGATGCCACAATTTACTGAAAAGATAACTAACTTTTCATTTAAAATTATTGGAGTTTTTCCTTTTAAATTGTCATTTATTTTTTTGTTTTATACCATCTTTACTATGATAAACTTTCAATGGTATTTATCAACACATTTAGATAAAATATAGTTTATGGTTAAGAGTTACATTCAATAAACAAAAAAACTGACTTTATTAGGATATTTTAAACAATTCGAGAAAGAAAAGGGAGAAGAAACACATAACAATTTTAGCATGTACAATTGAATACACGGCAACTAACAATAAGTCAAATCCATAAAAAAAAAACCAAAAAAAGACGAAACAGAAAAAGTTGGAAACATTTCCAAAAATTAAACCAAATTGTTATTCTTACTTTTTTTAAAAAAAAGAATGAAAAGTTGGCTCTTATTATTTACTAGTTTCTATGATAACAAATAATCATTACTATTTTCAATGATTGAAAACAGTAAGTGGTCGTCATTTTTTTTTTTTGAGGTAAAATTCAATTTGTTTTACTTTCCTTTTTACTGACATCAAGTAAATACTACTTGGTAACTTGACAAAAAAAAGTTGTACACATTTTTTTTTTTAATGTTGATTTATGGTTAGTCAATGTTAATTGAATATACAGTATCGATTGATCGTTTTTATATTTTGCATTTTCTTTTATGCATAATCATTGTTAAATCAACTAATCTTTAGGATCAACCCAGCATCATATCCGTATACTTCTTAACAGGATTTAATGTTATATATATGTCATATATATAGCCTTACGACGTTCTATACAGATTTAACTTATATTTGGTACATGCATCAAACTGATGACATTTTGAGGTTTTTAGATATTACATGCACTGAACAATCTTAGAATTAAGCTTGTATCGTTCCTAAGAATGACGTCTTAATTAACTTACATTCGGCGCTATATTTAACTAGACACATTTTGATTTATTTGAATTCACCTATGTTTGTCGGAAAATACATTATCATAGTCTGTTCTTAATTGACTGAAGTTAAACATATATATTATTGGATTTGAATTCAGTGATCAGAATATCAACCACTCTTCACGATACTTGAAGAACCTGAATTCGATCACCTATGGCGAGATCAGCAATGCTCAGTGCTGAGGAGTTTCACAATAGAATGAAACAGTTGTCTTGTGCTTTCTAGTTTTCACTGTTTGTCAAATTATTATCAATCCATAATGTTAACCATGAAATTCAAAAAATATTCATAAAGCCCCTTTAATAATTAATTATCTTTCGCTTATAGTATATGAATATAGAAGACTTTAGAAAAATATGTAATGTTAAATAAAAAAAAGTTTTCTCTTCATCTTAACAAATGAAATACTTTACAGAGTCACTATTTATTTTCAGTCCACTGTGACTGATTTAAAGATGTTTGGTTATATTCACTGAATTGATCATCGAGCTTTTCATTGACAAACAGTTTAACATCAGTTGTACTGTTTCGAATTTAGAGTGAATTTTATTTAGAAATTGCCTTGAGTTACTAATTGTTAAGTCCAAATATAAACAGGAATGTATTAATTACAAAAATAAACTGTTTTGAATATGAGTTATAAATGAAGTACATTGCTATAGTTCGATTGAATGTCCCTCTAGAATTCTATTCTTAACGGTTCATGAAATCAGAAGTCAAAGAGAAGCTGCAACTACAGTTTATTATCAAAGGACGCAGACCACAAAGCACATGTGTAAGTATCAGCGAGCAAGCGCAAGCAATTGCATAGGCAAAGTTATAGTCAAATTGTATAAGGGCTCGGCAAGACAAAACAAAAGTTAATAGTGAGATTTGAGTGCATACATATATGGGAAGGAGGATGAGTCACCGAATGATATTTAAACAATCAACGTTTTGGCTAGAGTCTGTCATGTACTCTAGTGACCATAATAGTACAAAGAAATATGCGAATTGTTACTATCCAAATGACAATGTCTGTTAAGTAAGTTAATAAAAGGGTTTAACTCAAATTAACCATAATCAAAATTGGGTGTAGGATAGTTACTATATATTTATATATTTTAATTTATTGTATACATGTTCATAGAATACGTTTTAAAGTCCATCTTACCCGAAATTTATTTTCATCTATTTCGTTAAATAACTTCATCATTCTGGTTACCGTATTTGACAAGTAAGAAAAACTATGTTTTATGAAAACAAAATTCTTATGAAAATTTACAAAGGAGGTCTTTTCCCCTTCAATTATATCCCATTCCACAAGTGAAGTTGTAGAGATATTAGATATTAATTAATCTTTATTACTAAATGCACTAGTTAAACTTAGCTTCCTGCAGTAACTCTAGTAGATTTAATAAATTTAAATAATGTCTGTTCCAATCACTAAATTTTTAAGTAACTTAGTAGTTGTATTATGGCTTACAGTTTATTTTTTCGGTTGTATATAAACACAACTACTCTGTAACAGCACTAGAAATGACCTTGGATACAATACTCATACATCAACAGTCTATTCTAAATTCACTAGAAAGGATTAATGGTCTGCAGTTAATGTATCACATTGTTATAATTCATGTAACAGATGTACTTTCATTGGTATCTGTATCGATTTAAACATATTTGTAAATCGTCATGCGTTCTGTAACTATTTAAAGAATATAGTATTATTGATGAATTTCTTTATAGCATTAGAATCTCAATGGTGTATTTAAGAAATAACTAGGTACTAGTGATAGTGTTCACCCATGGGATCAACGCTTACCGTTAGTCACTTTTGAAATATCTAATTCTAACAGATGTTTATTAGATCCATCCATATATTAGATTTTTATTTAATTTTTAAGTTGACATTAGGTTTGAAGGTATTGCGTCGTTAATTTAGCTTTTCATAAGGTAGATTCTCACATAGGATTTTAACCATTTTCTTGGACACTTTCTGTATCATTGATCTAGTTACCTAATGTACAAACAAACTTCAGACATATTCAACATGCTTCAGACTGAATCGTTTTGATTATTGGCTTGAAGTAGGATAGAAGTGATTGAGAGTTCTACTGAGTTCGCTAATCTTATAATCAAGACTGGTGTGTCAATGTTTGGCGAAATAATAATGTGGATACAAAAGGGTCATTTGGTGTACTGTAATTTGTGGGAAAATCTGTATGCCAAGAAAATATATCCGGCGGTATACTTTGTAATACTTTACTTGAGCGAAATATGGGTATTCCAAACAAAAACATTCTTTTCGTTAGTAGCAGTTCCCTGTACGTTTCTTGATAGCCTTACTCAAGAATGTTAAACTTTGCCACTAAGTAACACTGATGTTAGGTTTTGAACACAGGTTTTAAATCGTTAACATCTGACATATTGGAACGTGCTCTCCATATATATGGACACTGTGTAAGTCAGTGACATATGTTGAAAAAGGCAATAGCTGACTTAAAAAAATTTAGGGTTGACCAAACAAATATGTATAATTAGTTGTGAAGTTAGTGTCTTTTTTCTGAAACTTATATCAGGAAGTTGTAAAGTTAGTAACAGAAGTATGATGGGTAACCACAACAGATAGTGTCATATAGGGCGGTAAATTGATACATTATTATCCTCTCTGAATGGGACATTTTGTTACCAACACCTACATATTTTGCTGACATGGGATGTCATATTGTTATTATATTTTGTTTTATATCCAAATGGATATTAAAAACGTGCCCCTATAATGACATTTTCCAACTACGTGACAAAGAATAAATAAGAAATGTTTATGTAACTATTAATTCTGATTAGTTTACCATAAAACGATTAGCATTTTTTAAAATTAATAATAAACGATATGATATTGAGGTTTTAATAATAAGTCTTCAACTTTTGTATATAATTTACCTAATGATGTACATCTGAGACACTAGACATACAAACCTCAATCTGTTTACGATCATCATATTCCATGGACGTGTATCTCATGCTATTGCATTGCCTCCTAAAATTTACTGAAACAATCAATTTGTTGAATTATCTGAAACTGTAATTTTTTATACATAGTTGAAATAATGAGTCAATTGAAGCTAGACCACCATGGAACACCAGGAAGCACTGGACGGCCGTTTCGTCCTATTGTGGAACTCCTCAGCAGTGCACATCCACGATCCCAACTGGCGAGATTTGAACCCAGGATCTACCAGACTCGTGCGCGAACGCTTAACCTCTAGACCACTGAAATGGCCGGCATCCAACGGTGTTAATGTCCAACCTCAACCAATCCACGAAGTTGAACAACCATTTCACCAATGTCTACAGTGAGTTGATATCTCCCAACAGACCTGGTTGGACTCCACTGGTTACTGCTTCTCGCTAGAACTCCGGGAAATACCTCATGGAGCCAGGATCAATGGTCTATAGGTTAAGTGCTCCGGCGCTAGACTGGTAGGTTCTGGGTTCGAATCTCGTGAGGCGTGATCGTGGATGCGCACTGCTGAGGAGTTCCACAATAGGCCGTCCAGTGCTTCCTGGTGTTCCATCGTGGTCTAGCTTCAATTAACTCATGATTTCGACTATATATAAAAAAATACTAAAAATCTCCACAAACAATCCACTGAAACTGTAATTGTTTAAGTTCGTTTTAAATGTTCATGCTGGATATCTGTCAGTATCTACATTAAGGTAAGTAATTGTTTTATGTCAGAAATTTCATTTAAAATAAGCCTTGATTTTTTTAATGTGCATTTTGTAATAAAATATTTTACGTTTTTTAAATACTTTTTCCAAACCCAAATGAATCACAATAGCTTCTAGGTATGTAAACAAAATAAAGAGTGGAAGGATCATCCTTGCAAAATAATCACTAGGATCATTTGGTTATGGTACATTGCATGATTGTGATATACATCACAATTAACAACATTATGTAATCTGTGATTATCTGAATGGAAGCTGATGCATAGAATTTATTCTGAGTACGTAATAATTGAACTGCGCCAGTAGCTGTTCTAGGGTTACTGCCAGTCCCAATCCTGGATAGAGGAGGGTTTCAGATGGGGTCAGCAACCTCATATCGTAGAAAATAACTTTTCTAAACAAACACTAACCAGAAAATACCATGTAAATCATTTCAACTCTGTACTGGGAGTTGAAGGAGCCTCATCCAGAGGAATTATGACGCCTCATGATGAAAGCCAAGATTCTTCGGAAATCATGAGGCCGATGCCACTTCTAACATTCAGAGCAACAATTAATATAAGTATATGGAATGTCCGGACAATGTGAGAGACCTGGAGGGTCAGCCAAATAGCTGCAGAAATGAGGAGATACAACTCGGCGGTTCTCAGTCTAAGCGAAAACCATTGAACCCAAGCTGGAGAGAAAAGGATAGATTCAAGAGAGATGCTTCTGTACTCCGGTCACGAAGGGGAAAATGCTCGACACACCCGGTGAGTTGCTCTGATGCTATCCAAAAGAGCACGAAAATGTACATATTGTATGGGAATCTGATGGATCCAGAATCATCAAAGCATCCTTCAAAACAAAGAAGGAAAGAATCACAATGAATGCTATCCAATGTTATGCACCACCAATGATAGCAATAACGACGATAAAGAAAAGTTTTACGAGAGGCTACAGTCGGTCGTATCGAAATGCGCAGGAAAGGACTTGAGAATCCCGATGGGAGATCTAAAAGTCCAAGTCAAATGGATAGCAACGGTTAGGAAGATATCATGGGATGACATCGACAGACTGAGAGAAAGGAACTAGAATGGTGACGGATTCGCAAATCTATGTGCATTCAACAAATTGGCTATATGCGGTACAATATTCCCACACAAACACATACAAAGCTACATGGGTCTCAACGGACCACATCGCGGAGAACCAGATATATCATAATTGCATCACTAAAAACTCAAGATCAATCAATGTAAGATGTGAGAACTAGGAAAGGTGTTGACACAGATTCAGATCATCATCTACCTGGTGATTGAGAAGATAAAATTGATGCTAAAGAGGCATTGGACAACTGGACAAACAGCGTTACAAAGATTCAATACAGTCTTCCCTCCAGATACCGACAAACTCAACAAATTCAAGATAACTCTCAACAACACGCTACAAGCTTTACAAGATTTACTGGAAGAAGAATAAACTGTGATGACGGAGTACTGGAAAGGGATCAAAGAAGCACTAACCTAAACGTGTCACGAGGTTATGGACCACAACAGGCATCATCATAAGGAATGCATCTCTATGCAAACCCTGGACACGATTCAGAAAGGAAGAACAGGAAAACAGTAATTAACAACAATAGTCGAACATGAACAGAGAAAGTCAAGGCACAAACTGAATACACAGAAGCAAAGAAACAAGTGATGATGAACATTAGAGCTGACAAACAGAAATATGTAGAAGACCTAGCAACGACAGTGGGAAAAGCTGTAAGAGAAGGAAGTATGAAATAAGTATGTGACACAACGAAGAAACTAGTAGGGAAATATGGTGAACCATAGATACCGGTCCAGGACAAAGGAGGTAAGCCGGTCACTGTGATTCAAGAACAAGAAAACAGGTTCGTAGAACAATTTGAGGAGCTCTTGAACCCTACTCAATCTACTGGACATCGAAGCAGCATGTACAGACCATCCAATGGGTTTCACTCCACCAACAATCAGAATGGCCATGAGACAAATCAAGAGCGGGAGGTGAGCAGGACCTGGCATTATACCAGCTAAAGCACTGAAGTCAGACACAGAAGTAACTGCAATGATGCCCCAAGTTCCTTCCAGGAAGATTTAGGAGGAAGAACAAGTGACAACAGACTGGAAAGAAGGATACCTCTCCAAGATACCAAAGAAAGGAGATCTGAGCAAATGCGAGAACTACAGAGGCATCAAACTGCTATCAATACCAGAAAAAGTCTTCAACAGTGTTTTTGAACAGATTGAAGGATTCGATAGACGTACAACTTCAAGATCATCAGGCTAGATTCAGTGGGGACCGATTTTGTACAAATCAAATTGCAACATAACGAATTATTTTTAAGCAATCAATTGAATGGAAGTCGTCACTATACTTCAACTTCTTTGACTGAAAGAAGGCATTTTACATTTTACATAGGATAACCTTTAGGAAATTTCTTCGAAACTATGAAGTGAGTAACTGAGAAGATCGTCAACATCATCAGGAATTCATACGACGGACTACACTGCAAAGTGGTGCATCGAGGACAGCATTACAAGTAGGGACCGGAGTCAGCAAGGCTGCCTACTTTCCTCCTTTATCTTTTTTCTGGTGGTTGACTGGATTATGAAGACCTCCATATCTGATGGGAAGCATGGGATAAAATGGACAGGTTGGATGCAACTGGACGATTCGGACTTCTCAGATCACCTGACCCTTCCATCCCATACAAACCAACAAATGCAGATGAAGACGACTATTGTAGCAGCAGCCTCAAAATACAAAAAGGAGAAACATGATCCTCAAATACAATACAGAGAACACCACCTTGATGGAGAGGTTCTGAAATATGTGGGAATTTTACACGTACTTGGATAGTATCATATATGAACGTGGAAGATCTGATGCAGACGTAAATGCAAGTATTGACAAAGCAAAGGCCGCATTTCTACAGCTGAAGAACATATGGGACTCAAAACAGCTGTCAAACGATATCCAAGTCGGATCTTCAATACGAACGTCGTGACAGTTAGTTCTATTGCACGAAGCTGAAACTTGGAGAACTATTACAACCATATGTTGAAAAGCTACAAGTATTTATAAATAGTTATCTATGTAAGATACTGAATGTCTGTTGGCCGGATAGCATCAGCAATAACCTACTATGGGAGAGAACAAAGCAACTTCCAGCTGGGAAGGAAATGAGGAAAAAGACGTTGGGAGTGGATAGGACATACATTGCGGTAATCGTCAAACCGTATCACGAGGCAATCGCTTACTTGAAATCCTAAAGGGAAGAAGCAATAGAGGAAGACCAAAGAACACATTTGGTCAGGAGTTGGAAGCATATATCAAAAGAATGATTAACACTCGGAAATAACTGGAACAAGGTTTGTTGTAGAATCTTTGGCGGCGGGTTAACAGGCGTAATTAAGTACGCGATAAGTGAATACATTATACATTGACTATAATTTCAAAATAACTGAAATAATTTTACTGGCTAGTATCTATAGTTTTCAATCCCTAGTGAAGTCAAAATATTTTTAAGGTCTTCTAACTAATCGGACAGAAATGTTAAAATTTAGTCTACTTTTATTTGTAGCATTATTGAAAAATCTATGTATTTAACTTTAAAGCATGAAATAGACTCTAACACTACACACATTAGGTGAACTGAAAATATATATATATATATACTGGGGATGTATGCACTTGCATAAGGTTGTATTTAAACTAAGACAATTTCCTGTATTATTGCTATCAGTTACTGTACTGTTACGAATGTTTTTATTATTGAATAAAATTTAGGTGAGTAAATTAAAATTCACTAAATCTATAAATAGAGTTAAAATATTTCACCTTAATGATATAAACTCTCATTTAATGTTCCGATATGAAAATGTCAAGAAACAGTTCAATCCTTAATAATACGTCAATAAAGACACAATCTTATAATTATTATCAGAAGGGGTTTTGTGGAGATTTAGTATTTTCATAGTTGAAAGCGTGAGTCAATTGAAGCTAGAGCACCAGGGAAAACCTGGAAGCACTGGACGGCCGTTTCGTCCCATTGCGGGACTCCTCAGCAGTGCGCATCCACGACCTCGCCTCGAGAGATTCGAACCCAGGACCTACCAGTCTCGTGCCAGAGCACTTAACCGATAGGCCACTGAGCCGGCATCCAATGGTGTTTATGTCTAACTCCAACCAGTCCACGAAGTTGAGCAACCGTTCATCAATTGTCTTCAGTGAGTTCCTATCTCACAATAGACGTGGTTTAAACTCCACTGGTCACTGTTTCTCACTAGAACTCCAGGAAATATCTCTTGAAGTCAGTCACTAGTGAGCATATGATTATTATCAGAAGGGGCTTTTGTGGCGATTTCAGTAATTTTATAGTTTCAACTATAAAATTACTGAAAT
>NW_017386060.1:408596-411917 GCF_000237925.1 Schistosoma mansoni
ATTTCAGTAATTTTATAGTTGAAACTATAAAATTACTGAAATCGCCACAAAAGCCCCTTCTGATAATAATCATATGCTCACTAGTGACTGACTTCAAGAGATATTTCCTGGAGTTCTAGTGAGAAACAGTGACCAGTGGAGTTTAAACCACGTCTATTGTGAGATAGGAACTCACTGAAGACAATTGATGAACGGTTGCTCAACTTCGTGGACTGGTTGGAGTTAGACATAAACACCATTGGATGCCGGCTCAGTGGTCTATCGGTTAAGTGCTCTGGCACGAGACTGGTAGGTCCTGGGTTCGAATCTCTCGAGGCGAGGTCGTGGATGCGCACTGCTGAGGAGTCCCACAACAGGGCGAAACGGCCGTTCAGTGCTTCCAGGTTTTCCCTGGTGTTCTAGCTTCAATTGACTCACGCTTTCAATCTTATAACCAAATTTTCATATTGAAAATGCTGTAGAACTTAAATCAGTACATTTTTGATAAGTATCTAATCTCAATAGTTGTAGTACCGTACTTCGTTAATCGTTCACCTTGATAACCGTTATAATTCTAATCTTAACAGCGCATTAAATCAGAAGGAATGCTGATAATAGGATTTGCGTGCATACACATATGGGGGAGGAGTATGAGTCTTCGAATGATACTTAAGCAATCAACATTTTGGCTAGAGCTTCAAATGCTCTAGTGGTCATAACAGTACAAAGAATATGTAAATTGTTATTACCCAAATCACGATGTCTGTTAAGTTAATAAAAAGGGCTTAACCATAATTAACCATAATCGAAATTGATTGTAGGATGGTTGCTATATCGAAATGCAAAAATGTAAAGCTAAATAGTAAGCAATTATTCACATTCAGAGTTTAGCCAACATACTAGAAATATAAGCTATTTTCACAAATATATTCTGGCATATTGTTCTGATATTTCAAAACAAATTTCAAGTGGTAGGTATTTTGTTTGCAGTTTAGGTGTTGTTAATCGAAAAAAAAACTTCATCTAATGTGTTTTCTATTCATATTAATTGCCAGTTTGTTCAGTTTATTAAACTTCAAACAAACCGCTTCCCAGTTAAACACAGATACACATCAAATATCTTATTTTGATTGTAATGATATTGGTCAAAACATTTTATATAATCCTTAAAATATAAACTTGGTAGCGGTAAACTGATCCAACAAACATAAGAACGTTGAAACATAAAACAGTTTATTTTAGATATTATTTAAACTGAAAAACAAGTTAATGAAGCTGTAGAATAACCATTTTGACAGAGATATTTAATTTATATAAAAAAACAAATGCAAAATGACCAATATTTATCATAACTAGAAAGCATAAACATCGATAAAGTGTTGGTGCTGTAAGAAAACAAATTTCACCGTCACAAAAACCAGTCCAGCTGTACCATATATATATATATATATATATATATATATATATATATATATAATTAAATAGAAGCTTCTTTGACACTATGACGTGCCTGAGAAGATAGTGAACATCATACGGGATTCCTATGATGGATTAAACTGCAAAATCGTGCATAGAGGACAACTCACAGACTAGTTCGAAGTAAAGACTGGTGTCAGGCAAGGTCGCTTACTTTCACCCTTTCTCTTTCTCCCGGTGATCGACTGCATCATGAAGACGTCAACATCTTAGGGGAAGCACGGGATACAATTGACAGCTAGGATGCAGCTGGACGATCCAGACTTCGCAGATGATTTCGCTCTTCTATCACACACGTAATAACAAATGCAGCAGAATACGACCAGTGTAGCAGCAGCCTCAGCAGCAGTAGGTCTCAACATACACAAAGGGAAAAGCAAGACTCTCCGATATGATACAGCATGCCCAAATCAAATTACACTTGACGGAGAAGCCCCGGAGGATATGAAAACCTTTACATATGTGGGCAGCATCATTGATGGACACGGTGGATCTGGTGCACATGTGAAGGCGCGGATCGGCAAAACAAGAACAGCATATTTACAATCGAAGAACATCTGGAACTCAAAACACTTGTCAACCAACAACAACATCAGGATTTTCAATACAAATGTCAAAACAGTTCTACTGTATGGAGCGGAAACCTGGAGAACTAAGTAAACCATCATCCATAAGATAGAAGTGTTTATTAACAGTTGTCTACGCAAAATACTTCGGATCTGTTGGTCGGACACTATCAGCAACATTCTACTGTGGGAGAGAATAAACCAGAATCCAGAGGAGGAAGAAATCAGGAAGAAGCTCTGGAAGTGGATAGGAAACACATTGAGGAAATCACCCAACTGCATCACAAGGCAAACCCTCACATGGAATCCCGAAGGTCAAAGGAAAAGAGGAAGACCAAAGATCACATTACGCCGAGAAATGGAGACAGGCATGAGAAGAATGAACAACAATTGGATAGAACTAGAAAGGAATACTCAGGACGGAGTGGGTTGAAGAATGTTGGTCGGTGGTCTAGATCGTTTAACAAAAACTCCATAGCTATTATAATGGACACAAGGTATTTCAAGGTTATGAGGCATGGTTTAACCCTGTACATGACAAAGCTAAATACATTTAACTATTCAATTAGGTTCTATGGTGGAGGAAATTACATCATACATTATGAAGATATTTGTGAAATGAAATACATCTTTTGAATAAATTATGGTAGGACTTAAATGATAAAACTTCCTGTTGAATAATTAAATCCTAAATTTAATAATAGATTGTTTATTCTACGGTAAACTATATTCAACTGGAAAAAAGAATTACAAATGTTATAAGGTGTTTATTCTATGGTCTATTATTCATTCAGTTCTATGACTTAGTTCATTAAATCATAGAAATGTCTTCACATAATTATCATTTATGAATTGAAATCATGAGTCAATTGAACGTAGACAAGCATGGAAAACCTGGGAGCACTGGACGGCCGTTTCGTCCCATTGCGGGACTCCTCAGCAGTGTGCATCCATGGTCCCGCCTCGCGAGATTCGAACCCAGGACCTACCAGTCTCGTGCCAGAGCACTTAACCGATAGACCACTGAGCCGGCATCCAATGGTGTTTATGTCTAACTCCAACCAGTCCACGAAGTTGAGCAACCGTTCATCAATTGTCTTCAGTGAGTTCCTATCTCACAATAGACGTGGTTTAAACTCCACTGGTCACTGTTTCTCACTAGAACTCCAGGAAATATCTCTTGAAGTCAGTCACTAGTGAGCATATGATTATTATCAGAAGGGGCGTTTTGTGGCGGGGCGTCTTACGATTTTGTGTTTGTTACTAATATATTATAGTAATTTGCTGAATAGAACCCAGA
>NW_017386060.1:412117-489867 GCF_000237925.1 Schistosoma mansoni
CTGAAATCGCCACAAAAGCCCCTTCTGATATTTATTAATTGAATTAATTATTTAAAGGAGATATATGTACATTATTCTTTCTTTTATAACAATACAAAGCTAACTACCTTATTATCAAATTGTTTACTGTCTTTCTTCATAATTTAAATCTGTATAGAATAATGACAAATTTAATTATTCTAATTACATAATCCTATTTAAATAAGTTTTGTATTTATCATACATATTTGTGTGTATTTTAAACCACCAAGAAGTTGGTTTATATTCAGTTATTCGTTTAATATGTTAAATAATTAGTCAAATAAATTATTACTATAAGCAAAGATGGATAGTGGCTAGTAGTGGAATCCAGGAGGCGCGTTTCGTCCAGGATGAAACTGCTAGCCACTATCCATATTTGATTACAAAGGCTATATGGAGGCAATAGGCACATATGCCAATTAGAGACTGATCAGTTGCAGTTCGAACAGTCGCAAATCAGAATCATGGAAGCCCTGATACAGAAAATGTGCTTGTTCCAACAAAACCCTGCTTCTGGTGGATTACAAGAATCCCGTGCCATTCGCCAGTTGTTATGTCGAGTGAGTGCACGCGTGCCCTGTTTATATATATGACTTTATAAGACCGCCAATTAGATAGTATAAATTTTATCGACCAGAGCAATGATACACAAAAGCCGTATGAGCAGTCTGCAGTACTTATCAGTCCTGGTTTCTGCCTAGCCCAGCCAGTTAAGTTCAGAACACCAATAACAGACTCTGCAATATGAATTATTATTCTCAAAAATACTGGGTTTATATACTAAACAAACAGACCACATCGTATCATAAAATAGAAAATAACATTTCTACAAGATTTGGCCAAATGTGGTTGTGAATATGTGGGACAGTAATTCATAGACTGTGTATAACTCAGGAATGGTAAATCGTTCCGTAATAGTCTATGGGTCAATATAAAGCTCATAATAAAAGGAACATGAATATGAATAGTTTAGTTACTTAACAATTATACAATAGGAAATATACATATCATATTGGTCCATAAATAGTTCTCAAAGTTACCATTCATAAATCTCCACGGGATATAACATTATTACTATTATTATTGCTATTATTGTTATCACCATTACTATCATTATTATCACTGTTATTATTATTATGCCATTCATTGGTACTTTTCGATAATTAAATATAATGTAAGTGTTATTTAACAATATTTAAATGATTATTTATACAAAACACAAATGACATATGTAATCAGTTATTTATTATGTATATGATTAAGCTTATTGAAGAATCAATTATATTTAAGACTGATTAAATTGTTGAATTTATTATGAGGAGTTGATCATGATTAAATTGTTATTTTTTTAATCATGCAATTCGTGGATCGGTTGAAGTTAGACATTAACACCGTTGGATACCGGCCATTTCAGTGGTCTAGAGGTTACGATACTGGTAGGTCCTGGGTTCAAATCTCGCTAGTTGGGATCGTGGATACGCACCACTAAGGAGTCCCATAATGGGACGAAACGGCCGTCCAGTGCTTCCAGGTTTTCCATGGTTGTCTAGCTTCAATTGACTCATGGTTTCAACTTTGAAAAATCATGCAATTTTCTTTTTCTTTTTGTTTTTTTATCTTGATAAAGTTCAGATAATTAAAATAACTCATAGTGTCATTGAATAAGAAAAAGAGAATTCAGCGAGGAAAATTTTCTTTTCTTAACTGCGGACACATCGCTCCAAAAGACTCCTCTTTTAAAGCAATCTATAGCGTCAAAGGAACCGGGGGTCCAATCACTATTTTATGCACTGCTGAGGCATTGGCGATTCATGAACTCAAGCATGCAGAAACGATTTGTCCAACCTCTCACCCTTCCTTGGCCCTATTTCCCTTAATGAGTATGTTTCTGGTTGTCGTCTTTTTTTTCTTTTCTCTTTTCGGCACTTTTATTTGATTATTATCTGTTTTTTGTTTTTTAAATTACTGTTTCACATTTTAAACTCTAATCAGTTATCATTATTATTACCCTATACAAGTTTCCTTGATTATTATTCAGTATATTATTATGACCTTTGTGTTTGTCGCTTTTCTTCATACCTGTCAATTGGACTATTATCTGACCCATTAATTATTTTATTCCTTACCCCTTGATTACGTACGTAGCCTCATTTGATAAAGTTCACTTTCAACAAAACTTATCAGTTATTTGGAGTTCCTTATGAAAAAGATAGTTTGTTTGTTCTTTTATTAGAAATACGTTTGTTGATATTTTGTAGTTTAATAGTATGATAGTATTAAGGAAACATTTGTTTTGATCAGAAGGGGTTTTGTGGAGATTTTAGTAATTTTAAAATTGAATTCATGAATCAATTGAAGCTAGACTATGATGGAAAACGGCCGCCCAGTGCTTCCAAGTTTTCTTTGGTGGTCTAGATTCAATTGACTCATCAATTCAACTATAAAACATTTATTCGTTAGTTTATAAAGAATCAATAAACTTATATATTTGACTAAAGTAAGATTTCTTTAGTATGTTCATGAATTAGTTTTTTGTCAGACAAACAACAAAAGATGTTAGTATGATGAAGTTGGGAATATCATTAAAATTCTGAACTGATCGAAGTTAGAAAATTATTGAAAACCTGAAAGCATCAAACGGCTGTTTTATTGAAATTCTGCAACTTTCAAAACCTCGTATGACAATTAACATGTGCTCGCTAGTGATTAGCTTCGAGAGGTAATTTCCAGAGTTCTACTGGGAAGCGGTGATTAGCGGAGCTAGACTATGTAGGGTGTGATGCAGGTACCAACAGAAGACGATGGAAGTTAGTCATACAATATCGTCGATTGATTGACGTTAAACTTGTTTACTATTAGGTCCTGGCTCAATAGTCTAAAGGTCGAGCAATCGCGCGATACTGAAGACTCTAGATTCGAATCCGTGTCACAAGATCTCTGGTGAACACTTTTGAGGAGTCCTATACTAGAACGAAATGGCCGTCTAGCATTTTGAGGACATCAATGGTTGTTTAACGTTGATTTAGATGAAAAGTTTTGGCAAATCGCTAATTCTGATACAATACGGTTATTATATTGAAAAATCCGCACGGTAGAATAGCAGATTTAATGATACTTTATTCAGTACAATAGGTTTAATTACAGGAAAGAAACTTCACCTTGCAATATACAATATTGTTATAAATTTTAATTTAATGTATACATCATTTATGATTGTCTAAAAATATATTAAAATATAACCGAAACACATTTATTGTAAGCAAAGATGGGTAGTGCTAGCAGTGGAATCCAGGATGCGCGTTTGTCCTATTTGGGACTCGTCAGCTGGATGTACCTGCATCTCAGATTTGATGTTCACTCTGGGACTCCAACCCAGTACTTTTTGCTTCAAACGCCGTTGAGTTATCCACTCAACTACTAAGTACTAATAGCCACATGCTTGTGCAATGGGGTGAAGTTTAAATTCACTTAGTATTGTTTGTTTGAATCTTATAATGCTTGTAAAATAAGGCTATATCGAGGCACTACGCACAGTTTGCACATATGCCAATTAGAGACTGACCAGTTGAAGTCCTAAACATTAATGGTAAGATTCAAACAAGTAATACTAAGTGAATCGAAACACATTTATCTGCAATTTATCTTTAACTGTAAAAGATTTTGAACACTTTTCTTCTGTCTAATACACTTTATTCATAACTCCCTATGTATTCTTTCGTCTCTCCAAAGAACAGATAAAAAATACAAACCGATCACCAATCATGTTTTCACTATTTCTAATTGCATTTAACATTAAGATAGTCTGTTTAATATTTTATAGTGATATATGAGAACATTTAATGGTCAGTATGCATCAGTAATTCATTAAAACGTCTTGACTGAGGTTAGTTTTGACGTGCAAATATAGACAAAAGACAGTAATTTCTAAAGACATTTGAGGGTTTAATAAAATGGTTATATATATATATATACATATATATATATATATATATATATATATATATATATAGGTTGAATGTGTCAATATTTTAGAAGAGGAAGTGAGAAGAGCATAGGGACAAAAAGTTAAGAAATGACATAAAAGATTAATGGTATGGTTACGCAATACTGAAAAATAAGGTAAACCTGACTAACTGGGAAATTGTAATTTTTGTCTTGGAAAAAAAACATGTAATGGCTGTCTGTACATAACGTCATCATGAGAAAAAAATTTTAATTATAAACTACAGATTTTGAGGAAGTATGATCAAATATATCCATTTCCGTTATTGGTTGTAGTTGCATTCATGTTGTAACGACACAAATTCAAAAATAAGTCATTTTAACAGAAATATTTGAAACGTTTTGGTTCATCTATTCGATACATAGAATTTAAAATCAGAGAGGGTTTTTTTGGATATTATAGTAATTTAACAGTTAAATTCATGAGTCAATTGAAGCTAGACCATCATGGAAAACTTGGAATCACTGGATGACCGTTTCGTCCCAATATGTGACTCCTTAGCAGTATGCATCCACTTAAAATTTACTAAGTACCAATATAAACGGCGTTCATCTCTACAGACAGATAGATATTTCTGTAGTCGTTTTTAATACCAAACGACGATTATCCTAGAGTTTTTGAAACTAAAATGTTCCAGATTTTTTGATTTTCTGGTACTTATTTGGAAAGTAAGTTATTGTACTGATTAAATTACTGCTTCACTAGACGTATATAAACAACATGTATGACTTTTTCACATACACATATCTATTTGTATTAACATTCTAATAAAATCTGCTGCTTATAAGAACAAATGGCATTAGTTCTGTAAAGAAAATCACTCATGAAAACATTTATTTTCACATGAATGTTCCGTAATCCGGCTTTTGAAGTAACCGTTTCATTAAGTCAGAGAATTAGCCAAATCAAATAAACCTTATTTTCTAATATACTTATTAAATACAACAAATTTCAACCAAATGGAAAGTAACAGATTCTTGTTCAATTTATCAACTTTTAACAGAAGTACTTTTGAGTCGCAGAGAAAAATATGGAACAGGAAGCGATGGATATCTGATTATAATTATGGAAAAGTGTTGATTAGAACGAGTTCAAACCATCAGAATCGTGTTTAGAAATACTTTCTAACTTATGTTTAGCCTTCTAATAGCCATATAACTTTCACAAACTTTATAGATTATTGATAAATTTTTTGATTTTTTAAGCCATTAAAAGCAGGGTTAGGATTTACATAATTATTAAAAAGGATTTATGTTATCTTGTTGATAATCCTGCCCACACTTTTTATGGGTACATCTTCATCCTTCACTGATCATTTCGGTTAAGTCGTTTTTCCTAAGATTTTAAGAAATAAAGAAAAATGTGGCTGTAAATAGGATGAAGGACGCTTATTTAGTCTTATTTGGGACTCATTAGCTTGGCATGCCTATATATCAGTGTTGGTGTTCAAAAAACAGTGCTTTTCACTTTGTACGCTCAATGTTGATTTAATAAGTGCACATGTCTACTCACTCGACTTACGAGTGTGGTATTGAGATCATTATTAGTCAGGATTTGAATTTATCTGGTGTTAACAAGATTTAAAAAGTCGAATCAAGATATTCTTCTTAGAATGGTTCCCTAACTACCATCATATCAATAATCTATATAAACAAAGGATTGTAACCTACACTTTATTGCTGTGTATATAAACGACATTGAGAGAAAACAATTAGACTATATTGTTTGCCGAAGATTTTTAGTCTTACATAATGTCATCAACATAATGTATGCTTTGCTAATATTCTCCATGATCAACTAGTTTTCAATATAGTTCATCCAAAATTTTTATTTATACAACACCATCATTTTATTGGAAAATATTAGGCTGATATATCTCATGTATCATTAAGTCTATTATGTTGAAGTAAGTCAAGATTTATACTTTATTTATTCTCACTCATCTTGAGTTTTCAGATTTACTTCAGCACTTAATCAAGAATAAGCAATCTACTTAGCATATATGTATATAATCAATCTTGTAGAGTGTTCTTTTTCATTGCTATTCTACACTAATGTGTCTTCAATATAACTTCCAACTAAACTGTTTCATCAAAGTAATTTGAACCCGTTTCGTAATTATGATTTTAAATATCATAGGTTGTAAGCAGTTAACGAGAACCATACAAAATGAAATGAGTTCATTCTGTTCTGCTATAATCTTTCTTCCTTCTTTCTTCAAAATGATCAAGGAAACTATGTGTATGTAATATATACAACTTGTGGCCTATCGTTAAACCTAATAATTAGTTATTAGTTATTTCATACAATAGTATACTAAACCATGAATTAACTGATTAGCTATAACTTAATAAAAACTACTCATTTGTATTTAATAGTGTGACCAATTTTTATTCTTAATACAGATAGTATTTGAAATGAATATTTTGTAATCTAGTAATTTAATAGTTGAATTCATGAATTAATTAAAGTCAAACCACCTTGGAAAACCCAGGAAGTACTGGACGACCGTTTCGTCCTAATATATGGGACTCCACAGAAGTGTACATCCACGATCCCGCTCGCTGGATCTGTTAGAAATTTATATAATCTTTAAACTATTCAATATTATTAATTATAAAGTTCATTAATGTGAAAATATTCTTTGTCTGTTCTACTGAATAAATTTTAATTACATTTCTAATTAATTATACATTTTTAGCTTTTGATTAGTGGGATAATAAAGAGAAAAAAAAGATTGTTTATAGTTATTCAGAATCTAACAACTAAATTAAGGAACATTTTATTTTTTAGACTGACTAAATAAAGAATTAATTCTTGTGAGACTTGGGGGTTTTCTGTGTAGATTTTCAAGTAATTTTTATATATACTTGAAATTATGAGTCAATTGAAGCTAGATCACCGTAAAAAACCTGGAAGCACCACGATCCCGCCTCACGAGATTCGAACCCAATCGTTGAATATTCAGAAAATAAAACGAAGTTCTTTGATGTACATGAACATTCGAACGAAAGAATATTCTTTCCAGTGAATTCATCTCGGAAATTTACGGTCATAAATTCAAATTAATGTCTTGTAGAGATAATGAAATAAAGCTCAAGTGTTCTAATCCAAAGAGTTTTGTATGAAACGTCATTTTTTCCTTGGTTAATCTTAGACCCGTACAATTAACAGTCATCTCAATGATAAGACAACCTGATTTGATGTATATACCTAGATCATAACTATTAATATATTTAACTTATATTTATCTTATTTAATTATTACCGTTTGTATTATTCACATTTATTCGTATTTTTATCATTTACAATAACAGTTATAATATAAATGGTGAGACTATACTTTATGGACGACCTTTGAGCGACGCTAAAGAGTGTCCACCTAATAACTAGAACCGAATGATGTTTATAAACCAGTGTGAGGAATTAGACTTATGATTTACAGTTGTTGGTTAAGGTTACGAATAAGATTTAAGGTTTTCATCACGAACTGACATGAGCTATAATGCAAAACTCTATTTGACCAAATGGATGAGTACATTTCGCTTCCAAATGCGAGACCTGTTATTTTAAAGCTGATTGGTTCATCCATAAATTATAGTCTCGTCATATAAATTTAATAAAACCATTACTATATTCTAGAATTTAGTAGATTAATTTTACTTCGGTAACAATCCTAAGTTTATATTCTGTAATTTAAAAAGAAAATCTATTTGCCTTAAACTTACCTATCTCCTTGAAACATTAATTTGGATTATTTGACTACAGCATACGAGATAAACCTACTAAAAGGTACATTCCTCATTCATTTATCTATATTCGAATTGATCTATAATAAAAGATGACAAAGTATTTAAACGTTGTATCGTAAGTTCACTTGGTATTTTTTGCTTGTATCTTCCCATTGTCGTTTAGGACTGCGATTGATAAGTCTCTTGTTGGCATATGTGCATACTGTGTGGACTACCTCTATATTGCCTTAAGTCACAAGCTTTTTAAGCAAAGATGGCTAATGGCTAGCATTTTAATTCAGGATGGGCGTTTCGTGTTATATGGAATTCATCAGCTGGATGTATCGTAAGTTATAAAATCATTCATATTTCAAAAGATAACAAACGGCAGAATTGATTGTGACACATCAGTTATTGTACAGGATAATAAATAATCTGGAATTTTCATTCGATATCCATTTGGATAAATAATTTTTTTATTGAATGATAGAGAACAAACATTCTAGAGAATTTGATTTTTGCTTTTTTTTTAATGACGATTCTATTTAGTCATATTTATTTATATAAGATAATTAATGTGATAAACAAATTTTGTTTGCATGGAAATCATCGACTATAGTTCACAACATAAATGGATAAATGAATTAATCATTAGCGTGACTACAAATTACAGCATATAAGAGACTAGAAGTCATAAAACACATCATTACAACATTATGGAGTGATTGTTGTTAAGTAGGTAAATAAAAATTATTATTAATTAACAATAAAAATTGTTTTAAAGTAAATAAATAACACTGACAGATCAAATGAAATGACTGATTGTTAGTAAAGTATATTTGAAGATAAAACTTATGGATAAGGTAATATGCTTCCAAATGCCCTGGTACGACCGAGAAAGGGAAGGGGTCACTCTCCCTTTCGAAATGCTCTCACACGGCAAGGCGTATACAGCCTCTGCCAGGGAAATCCTACTCAATGCTTTCTCGTGGCAGGGGTGTTGTTTACGAAGTTGAGAAGACGAAAGGCGAATGTCCAGAGCTTTAACTGGGTTGGTGGACACGGAACGTCCAACTAGGGGAGTTGGAAAACCCTGATTGCAAACCAATGGTGCACATGGACTCCAGTATCCTGAGGGAACAAATGGCGTATGAATCAATCGTTGGTAACCGGCTACCATGGGACTGCATCTCCCCACGATGCTCCACTGCCTTATGGGTTAGACCTTTAGGTCGAAGGCTCGGGGTGTGGCCCACTAAGTAAACCACCTGTTTCGGTTTGGGCACCTGGGCAGTATCACAGCCATCACACAAATCAAATGAAATTTGTGAGGCGCATATATATCTGGTGCCCCTTTACACCACTATTTGTATGTTTAAATAAATAAATAAACAAAAGTTCAAAGACAAAAGAAGTAAAAAAAATAAACTGCAGCCGAAAATCGTAAAATCGAGCGCAAAAAGTTTTCCTTTTCTACAGAAATACAGAGTAAACCAAGTGATTGAAAGGAAATCTGACACACATACTGTATACTTGTATACATCGACCTGATTGTATATTTGATATCATTGTGGAACATCTCTAAGTAAACTTAAGTAAAAGAGAAGACTGTCGTTTATATGCCTAACTTTCCTTAAAAATGGACTATTTCAAATAATTCGAAGTAAGCTTGAGCCTGTTTAAAATTCTTCCTATCCAATAATAGAGAAAAACTTAATGTTATTTAATTGATGGTAATCTGACTCACATTAGTTTTTAATACTGTATAGTTAAGAATGAAATATTCAAACTAGTACATTAGTTCAATCCAAAAAGAAGATACAATATATTTCATTTTGTACGATTTAATGAAGTGCATAACTATTCAATTTCGATTTTTAAGATGAAGTCGGCGATCACTGCCTTAGCCATAGTAACATGGTGAAGCCTAATCGGCCCTTCTGGTGAAGAATACTACATCGAAGCACGGCACAACTAACGGGGGCTCAATAGCTGTCTTTGCATTGTTTACGGAGAATCATTACATCTTTCTGTACTTTTTTGGGCAGACTCACTTGTTCTCTCTTTTTTTCTTTCTTTTTGGGCAGATATTTCTTTCTTTCTCTATTTTTTAAAATTTATTTTGAGCAGGCTCATTTATTCTTTATTTTTGAACCAATGGTAAATATGTAATGATTCTTTGTAGCCTTCGTAATCATTTGTGGATATAGATAGAGTGGTTGATTAGATCGATCTCCACCACCCGCGTTACCGCTCACGTTAGTTCATAGAAATAGTCTCCTTATCCCGGAGGCACGACAAGGACGTGTGAGTCGGGTTTTGCCTACCTTGCGATCACTGCATTAGTGATAATTTCAATTCGTTGTTAAGATTAAAAAAAACTTTTTTTCTAAAACTTACTCTCATGGATAAGATATTGAAATGAAAGTGCAATTTGTGATTCGTTTAACAAATACATTAAAATAAACAGTATTTACCTCACTTAGTATTGTTTGTTTGAATCTTCCCATTGATGCTTAGGACTGCAATTGGTCAGTCTCTTATTGGCATATGTGCATACTGTGCGTATTGCCTCGATATTGCCTTAATTCACAAGCATTGTAAGCAAAGATGGATAGTGGCTAGCAGTGGAAGAGACTGACCAGTTGCAGTCCTAAACATCAATGTGAAGATTCAAACAAGTAATACTGAGCGAATTTAAACTTCACCCCATTGCACAAACAAGTGGCTATCAGGACGCAGTAGCTGAGTGGATAAAGCGATGACGTTTGAAGCAAAATGTACTGTGTTCGAGTCTCAGAGTGAACATCAACTCTGAGATGCAGGTACATCCAGTTGACGAGTCCCAAATATGACGAGACGCGCGTCCTGGATTCCACTGCTAGCCACTATCTATCTTTGCTTATAAAACAGTATTTACCTTTGAAAATCATAAATATTTTACTTTATTAATCAATGACTCAAAATCTATTCTGTACAACATTAAACTACTCACCTATATGACAAATATGAGGTACTATTTTCAGTACATAATATTAAGTGTTTTGTTTTTTCCATCAAAAATAAATTTTCATTTAGGGAAACCTATGTTATATATTATAATAAGACTTCATAGCCTAGCAAAATCAATGTTCATGTCCAAGAATACATACAAATGGACAAATAATAGTAACTATTCAAGTTTTTAAGAAAAAAATTTAATTATTTTCTTTTTTTTTGACATCATTGACCTATTCTTAATTTTAATTATTTAAAAGGATTTTACAAATTTTCTTTTTTCTTGTTATTTTCATGGTTAATTTTTTGATTAGTTTATAATTAATCTTTTGAATAGTTTATAGTAATCAAGAATGAAGAGCTTTCTGTAAAGAAAATAATCTTTTCGACAATATCTTTTGAAAGAAATATATTAAACAAGTATCTCTTATAATCAAGAGTGTATAGGGGTTAGCAGTAGAATCTAGGATATACGTTTCGCCTTATTTGAGACTCGTTAACTAGACGTACCTACATCTTAGTGTTGATGTTCACCCGGGGTCTCGAACTCATTAACGCACATATGGAAACAAGAGACTGATCGATTGCAGTCCTAAATAACAATGGAAAGATACAAATAAACAATACTAAGTGAATTATCGCTTATAATTCTGATTTTTAAATCAGTTTCATATTCTTACTCTTCTTTACACTTTATGTCATTGTACAACTTTGTGATACATGACATCTCTGAATATATTATATCGCAATTCCATTTCACTGTTCCTTAAACTGATATCATTAATAAATCACTAAAGATATGATAATAAATATACTTTTTGTTATATACTAATGAATAGAAAATGGTATATCTGACGTTTCGTGACTTAATGTAAGCCACTTCTTTACGGTATATAAATAAATAGCTGAATTAAATTAACATAAGTCTAAATAGTACATAGGAAATAATCTTTTTGGTGAAGTTTTGTTCTTTGAGCTGGATGGTTTGTTTCAGCTCAAAGAACAAAAACTCTACCACAATCATCCAGCTGACCAACATATGTTCACCATCTCAAACAATCATTCTATTGTACTATATAAACTTATGTTAATTTAATTTAGCTATTCATTTAGTGTAAAGAAGTAGCTTACATTAAGTCACGAAACTTCAGAAATACAATTTTCTACTAATTGGGATATGACAAAAATATATTTTTTATTAAATTTCTACCATATTCTCAATTTGTTTAAGATATCAAATCCAACCTCGGCATTGATACCTATACACTATAAATATGATTGCTCAGTTTTAGTAAAAAAAATACTGTTTAGATGAACATTTTCATTGCTTTATCTCATTTATCCTTTATTTAATGGAACAATTTATTTATTTATTAGCTTTATTCAATATTATATGCTTGGTACAATATAGAGTTCTCGGCTCAAAGTATTTCAACAAGTTTATGTTTCTTATTTCTTCGTCGATCCTGATGATAAGTATTGAGTGATTGCCAGTTAGATGTTAGCATTTCAGAAGTCTACGTATAAATAATGTTCATTCTTTTCAATGCATATTGCCAGCAATCACTATGTCTCCGGTTTTACGTTTTTGTAAATTGTACAGCGAAAGGTCATGGAGTTTTCATAAACGCACCTAAATAGGTTATGCAATTAATTGACATAATGATCTGTTAACACAAACAAGAAAACAGATAAATTGTCACAGGAACAGGTAGCCTAGATATCCAAGTATGTCACCTTAGAGTTACTTCAATTCTTGTGTTTATTAACTGGAAATAACCTTTATATTTTAAGCCTCTTTTAACACAAGATTAGGTTGATAGTTATTATTTTTTTATAGACAACGAGTAATTCATTTATGATGATACCTATAAACGGTAAATGAAACAATCAGTTATGAGGGTTTATTTAAAGTTAGAGGACAAAACATCAAAGAAACAATTATTTGTATGGAACTATTTTATTAATAAACTCCAAATGTATTATATTCACAGAAAAAGAGAATATTTCAATATACAGAAGTCGTTATTGTTTGAAGTTTACAATTTGGTGTTGCTTCATGGTACACACTTAAATACCTTATATTCAGTTTATATTAGTGTAAACGGTAGTCCAATGGTTTCAAATTTTCCATGGTAGTCTAACTTCAATTGATTCATGAATTCAACTATTAAATTACTATAATATCCATAAAACCTCTTCATGAATATAAAATTATGTATACTGGGAAAATAAACATATGTCTTATAAAAAAACAACATCTAGATTGTTATATCGTGTGAGTGCGTGCCTTGTTAATATACATGACGATATAAGATCGCCAATAAGAGAGCAGCGATTTTATCGATCAGAGCAATAATACACGAAAAAACCAGCAGTCTTGAGTACTTATCAGTCCTGCTATCTGCCTAGCCCAGCCAGTTAATTCCAGAACACCAATAACAGTCTCTGCAATATGAATTATTATTCTCAAAAATACTGGGTTTATATATCAATCAAACAGACCACGTCGTACCATAAAATAGAAAATAATATTTGTACAAGATTTAGCCATATGTGGCTGTGAATAGGGTGAACAGTAATTAATGGGCTAGGTATAACTCAAGAATGGTAAATCGTATAATAATAGTCTAGAGGTCAGAATGAAGCTCATAATAAAAGGAACATGAATATGAATAGTTAAATTACTTAACAATTATACAATAGGAAATATACATATCATATTGGTCCATAAATAGTTCTCAAAGTTACCATTCATAATTCTCTACGGGATATAAAATAGATCATCAATTTTAAACTTTTTTTAAACAATGAAGCAACGAATTAAAACTAGATTAAATAAGTGTATATTTTCAAATGATTAGAAAGATTTTAATCGTAATACAAAGAAAACTATTTACAGATATTGTGGTGTGGTCTACTTATATCTTCATCGGTAGTATATGGTGGTGGTCAGACATAGAATGTATTTTGGCAGAAGACCGATAAAGAAAGAACTGAAATGACGCGCAATTGTTAGGAAAATGCATAAACAATGAAATTAGAGAAGATGGATTGATATTTACAGAAGGAAAAATGAAGATTGAGATAATTGACTGTCATTTTATAAATTAACTGTTTGCTGTATGGTTATCAGAGTTTAGTGAAATAGTCTGTAATTTGTGCTTAAATACATTCGGTTGTCCCCACCACTGTTCTTGTTCACTACAATATGACTTGAATAGATTCCATTATGTAAAGATAAGCACAACGAATACAATCAAAACTGTTTTTATTTATTTTATAATTAAATTAAACATTTAGGATACAATTTCTAGATCTATGTTTACCATTTTTTGTTTATTCTTAGATAATGTTCATTTTGAATGTTTTATGAACATTAAGCGGCCTTGATAATATTTATTTATATTAATCGCTTTAATTAATCATAGAAATATCACATTTCATTTCAAGCATGATATTTATTTTCAGTTTCTTCATGTTTATAGATATATGCTGCAATATTTTATGGATACATTGACAATAATTTGTTAAACAATTTAATGAACAATATAAACAAAGATGGATGTTTGGTAACAGTGGAATTCAGGATGAGTGTTTCGTCCTATCTGAGAATCATCAGCTGGATTCATCTGCATCTGAGAATTGAACCTAGTACCGTTCGCTTCAAACGACATCGTGTTATTCACTTAGCTACTCAGTCGTGATAACCATTTGCTTGTGCCATGGTATAAAGTTTAAATTCACTTGGTATTGTTTACTTCTATCTTCTCATTGTTATTTAGGACTGCAATTGATCAGTCTCTTGTTAGCATATGTGCTTTCTGTGTGGACTGCCTCGATATTGTTTTAATTCACAAGCTTCATAATCAAAGATGGATAATGGCTAGCAATGGAATCTAGGATGCGCATTTCGTCCATATTTAATAAACATTCAATTTTATTGAAATTCTTTCTTAATATTTACAGTACATTGCAATATTATTGTTTTGTATTTAATTCAATCTTGGAAAGTAATTCATTTACTGATTTTATTTCATAAACTACTGATTACATAAATTCACTTAGTATTGTTTGCTTGAATCTTCCCATTTATGCTTGGAACTGCAACTGGTCAGTCTCTTTTTGACATATGTGCATACTGTGCGTATTGCCTCGATATTGTCTTAATTCACAAGCATTATAAGCAAAGATGGATAGTGGCTAGCAGTGGAATTCAGGACGCACGTTTCGTTCTATTTGGGACTCGTCAGCTGGATATACCTTCATCTCAGAGTTGATGTTCACTCTGGGACTCGAAAATAGTACCGTTCGCTTGAAACGCCATCGCGTTATCCACTCAGCTACTTAGTCCTGATAGCCACTTGTTTGTGCAATGAGGTGAAGTTACTGATTACATAAAGCTAATGTTATTTAATATAAAAAACAAATGTACGTTATTCATTTAATAGAAATAGAACGATTTATTTTTAAAAATAAATATATTATCATTTCAATATAGTTGCCATGGTATCTATCATTAATTATTTCCAGTATAAATGAACTAGAATATAATTGAAATATGATTCAATTTTGTTTAAATTAAGGATCATTTTAAGAATTTACTACAGTAAATATTACTAATTATGGAACCAACTATTTTCCTTTATTATAATGTTAATAGTTTAGATTGTTAATAATTATTCTATATAATTCAAATATTTATCATTTACGGTTTCATTGTTTATATTAATGAAAATAATTTATTCTAATGATATAGCAACAATAATGTAATTGACGAATATATTTATAAAACAAAAGTTCAGTTATTATATCTTTATATGACGTCAGTGATAGAGACAACAAATGTACTTAAGTTATTGACAATATATTCTCAGGTTCCAAGAGATAAATTCAAATAACAATAGATTATTTTATGGAATCATTTTATTTTTAAACTCGATTTCAGAAGGTATATTGTTTATTCATTGCATTATTGAGCTTCTAAAATTATTCAGAAATTATATTTGTACTTTTGAATGTTCTGCTACTAAGAATACTTACTTACTTACGCCTGTTACTCCTGATGGAGCATAGACCATTGATTAGAATTCTCCAACCTACTCTGCTCTGGGTATTCCTTTCTAATTCTATCCAATTTCTGTTCATTCTTTTCATATGTGTATCCATTTTAGGCATAATGTGTTCTTTGGTCTTCAGGATTCCATGTGAGGGCTTGTCTTATGACGTAGTTGGGTGACTTCCTCAATGTGTATCCTATCCACTTCCAGCGCTTCTTCCTGATTCCTTCCTCCGCTGGATTCTAGTTTGTTCTCTGCCAAAGTAGAATGTTGCTGATAATGTCTGGCCAACGGATCAGAAGTATTTTGCGTAGACAACTGTTAATAAATACTTGCACGTTATGGATGATAGCTTTCGTAGTTCTTCACGTCTCCATCCCATACAGTCTTGACATTTGTATTGAAAATTCTGATGTTGGTGTTGGTTGACAATTGTTTTGAGTTCCAGATGTCCTTCAGTTGCTTCTAATAAGAATGGTTTAAGGATAAACAATGTGTATTAAATATACAGATTATTATTTCTATATGTTAATCATTTAAATTATAATGTACTTTATAAACTCATATTGTAATATTGAAAGCTACCATAAACTCACTAGTGACTGAATTCGTGAGAAAATTTCCAAAGGCATTTTTGGGAAACCTTGACTATTGAAGCCAATCCGTGCGGACTGTGAACCAATCACCAACTGAAGATAATTGAAGATGGTTTTTTAATGTTATGGATTGATTGAATTTAGACAATTCAACAGTTAGATTCCGGCTCAGTGGTACAGGGGTTAAGTTTTCTTTTGAGAGATCAAAAGTATTAGGTTCAGGTCACGCGCACGGACTCGCTGATACGCACTGCTGATCAGCCCCCCCCCAAACTCATGATCTCGATTAAAATCATATTGATTAAACAAATTAAGTCTACAGGTATGAATTCCTTGTTAAAAAAGCTTTATTTATCCTACACTAAAGAACTATTTCAGTGTAGTTTTGATCTTTGTATGGATAATAAATAACTAAAAAGTCAATGATTTGATAACGAATAAATTTTAATTGATTATTGGAGATTCAGAAACGATTGAGATGTTCTGAGGTTCCGCAGTATTCATGTAATAATTGTATGTCAAAAATAATCCACATTGGCTGAAGAAAAATCAATTGTTATAATTGATGATTAGAGTCATTTCATAGATTTTATGTTTCACGACATTTTGTCACCTATGGAGATTGGTGATGTTTATGTAACATCATCCATTGACCAAACTTAGAAGTTTTAGCATCAGAATTCCGACTTATCGGTTTAAAAATAATGCATTCATTATAAAAGCGAAAATTCCTGAGTTCAAACATTGATAAAGTACCATTCCAAGAGATCTGGAACTAGTATGAAACCTCTGTTCATTGCTTTATGATTTCCTACAAAAGTCAGTCCGTGGACTAAACTGTTGTAGTCTGGATAGTTGTTGATTGACTGTAAAAAGATACAGATGACTCTGTTCAAATGGTCAAATGATCCTAACAGATAATAGAATAACACATGAACACTTTATTTTACAAAAAAATGTTTTGAGTATGAGTAAGCATGACATTTTTTCCTAACGATAAGCTCATTATTTATCTGAGAAACATGAGTGAGCAATGATAAATCTAACCATGTTTAAATTTCAAGCATCAAGAGTGCATAAAGTTTGACTGAAAATATATCATGAATCCTGATCACAATGGGTCTCAATTAGTCAATTAACACCTTGTACATAAGTTCACAGAAAAGTGAGTTAGATTAAAGTATGCTATTGTTCTCCAAAACACTTTCAGTGCTTACATCAATGACCTACATTTTCATAACGTGCTAACAAGATATGTCACGAGAATCATTGAGTCAAATCACTGTACAGATTCCCTTTATTCTATGACAATTAACTATTGTTTCAAGTTTATTGAGAGGGAAATTCTGATTTTATAAAATGTATTTGAAAGGTTATCGAATTTATGATAAAATCTGAAAATTGAGATTTGTAGTCTTCATAATCACGGAAATTCAACACAAGAGATACAAGTATCAGAAAGTACTTAAAAGTAGAATTGAGCCAAGTGAAATGTATATATTCGTACTGAATTTTGTCGTAAATATGTTGCATATATTTTATCTTTCTTTTTCAGTTTATTTTTTGTCGTGTCGTATCATTTGCCTGTTAATCTAGACGTTCTTTTGCTTCGATTCGGTGTAAAACAAATGATAACTGAGTTCACAAAACAATGAATTTTTGAAAAAAGAAAGTTGACTGACTTGTAGAAAACTCTGTTTGTATACAAATGTAGAATACAGAGGAAGTTTCGAGTTGTCACTGTTACAGTGTTTACTTATATCTTTCCATTGTTATTTAGGACTGCTATTGATCAGTTTCTGGTTGGCATATGTGCATCCTGTGTGGACTGCCTCGATATTGCCTTAAGTCAGTTATTATTGCCTTTAAACAATTTTTCATGATTATTATGACTTTTCTGTTTGTTGTTTTTCTTTATATCTGTCAACTAGACAATTATCCTTCATAACTCTGACCCGTAAATTATTTCCAACCTTATATTGTTCTCTTACCCCTTGATTATTGCGTAATCTCATCTGATAGTAAGAGTTTCGAATCAATTTATGATGTAATCTTTTCTAACTTTCTATAGACAAATATATTTTCCATATAACCATAAATACGAATGTACAGCTTAAGTAAATGATTTCATCCAGAAGAAAATTTTCTTCACTGAATTCTATTTTTATTTGATGACTTACATACTTACGGCTGTTACTCCCAATGGAGCATAGGCCTCCGACCAGCATTCTCCAACCCACTCTGTTCTGGGCCTCCCTTTCTAGTTCTATTCAATTTTTGCTCATTTTTCTCATGTCTGTCTACATTTCTCGGCATAATGTGTTCTTTGATCTTCCTTTTTTCCTTTGACCTTCAGGACTCCATGTGAGGGCTTGCCTTGTTTTACTTAATGACACAAAGGGATTATTTTGATTAAATTAGACGATTATTTATTTCTTCAGTATAAATAAAAAACATTTTCTCGCTGTTACCTTCTCAAAAATGTATATAAAACATTGATAGATAATACATTAAATAGGAATAATATATTTGAAAAATTTCAGCGAATGAATTTGAAGTAAATTCAACGTTTTATCTGGCAACCTGGTTAAAACTTTTTCAAGGAAATATCAAAGCTTAGACCAGATTGCCAGGCGAAACGTTGGATTTACTTCAAATTCATTCGATGAAATTTTACAAATATATTATTCCTATTTAATGTCTTACATAAACTCGGCGCCCAAATACTGTGAAACTATTATTTATTAACTGTACATAAATAATTCTTTTTTGTCGTTGAGGACATTATGCTGCTTATCACAGTCAGTAACGAAGCAATTGGAGTATTAATATTATACGAAAGTAGAATAAACAGATCTATTATTTATTCGTAAAAAATCCCTAGATTATATTATGGACTAAAGAAAGTTCTATGAATGTATACTGTTTGAGTTGTAGTGACCTAATTTTATGACGAGAACGCGATTGGTATAATGAAAACAATTATTGTTATAACTAATTGTATCAGTGATTATTTTATTGTACCTGTTTGTTTAAGTGTATCAGAAAATACACTCTTCCATTACTTTGTGATCTTGTACGAACTCGAATACGCTCAGTAGCCCCGCTTGTAAACTTCGGCACGATCTCGGTATTATTTCGATACCACGAGATCGCCAAAAAATACATCTTACTACAACCTTCAATCGCTTTCTGATATTTGGTCTACGGAGGGATCTAACCTAGAAACTGGCACGTAGTTTTCCGGTAGTGGTGATCATAGTCAACCGCGACTCGACGCCTACTACAGACTAAATAAATAGTGATTATGACTAATAATCATAGGACTATTGGGTACATAAAATAAGTCTCAGATCTATCTTTTACTCAAATGTGATAAATTGCACCACCATACACCATTATCTTCAATGATTTATTGAGTCTCATAATAGGATGAAACGGCCGTCAAGTACTTTCAGGTTTTCCATGGTGGTCTAGCTTTGATCGACTCATGTATTCAACTATTAACATACTATAATCTCTACAAAACCCCCTTTCTGTTAATAATTTGAATTAATTCATTATTCATTTCGTTCACATTTTAAAATGTGGATTATTTGAATAAATGAATAAATAAATTCTCCTAAACTCATTATAGTACATGTGAAAAACACATGAATATAGCTAATCATGTTAAGAAATCAAACAATGTTCCATATAATTCATAGATTAGGTTCCTATAGATTTGATTTTATGTACAGATTGCAGAAAATATAAAATCACTCTTAATAATAACGATGGTCTAGTTTCAATTGATTCATGATCTCAACTATCAAATTACTATAATATCCACAAAACCCCGTTCTGATAATAATTAACATATGCTCATTAGTGAATGGCTCCATAACGTATTTCCTGAAATTCTAGTGAGAAGCAGTGACCAGTGGAGTTCAACCAGATCTGTTGTGAGATAATAACTCACTGAAAACATTGGTAGATGTGTCACTCAATTTCGTGGATCAGTTGAAGTTAGACATTAACGGCTTTGGATGCCGGCCATTTCAGTGGTCTATTGGTTAAGCATTTGCGCGCGAAACGGATAGGTCCTGAGTTTGAATCTCGCGAGGTAGGATCGTGGATGCGCTCTGCTGAGGAGTCCCACAATAGGACGAAACGACCATCCAGTACTTCCATGTTTTCCATGGTGGTCTAGCTTCAATTGATTCATAATCTCAGTTATCAAAATTACTATAATATCCAGAAAACCCCTTCGGATAATAAGGAATAAGTTAAGAAACATAGGTCTGTACCCCTAATGATGCCTTTCAAAACTATTTATCTATATTCAAAAAAAAAATTAAAAAATTAGTTGAATATTTTGTGTCAATGCGGTATACTTCGGCATGTTTTTCAGTTGACAATAAACATTTAATATCAATTAAACGGAAATTGAATAACTGTTAGTTAAGCTGTGAAAATGTTTGTTCTTTTTTATTCCCTTATAAGAAAACTAGAATTTTTTCTGATGTTTTGAATATCCGCTTTTATATATTTATCAAAATAGATTTTTCCTTAGAATTAATGTTTTATAAAAAGGAAAGTGATTTGGAATATAAATAAGATTAAGATTTAGTAAAAATTGAATTACTGATTAACTCTGTCTGTAGCTCCTCCGAGGACTACTGTCAGCCCCAAGCCCGGATAAAGGAGGAGGGTTGGGCATGGGGTTAGCGACCCTATACAGTAGAAAACTAACTCCCTAAAAAATGCTAACTAGGAAAAATAGTAAGTAAATAAATAATTACTAATAAGAAATAGGTATGGAATACAAATGTTTACAATTGTGTTATATTAAGTATCAAATAATTCAATTTTAGGTTGTTTTTTTTCAACTTCAAAAGATCGAATACATTCAAATGTATTAAATAACATACAATGAATTTAGACCTTCAGGGCACAAAATAATACCTGAATTACTCATGTTAAAATTATTAAGGATTATTTATTTGATATGATAATAATAACTTTTGCTAATAGTTTAAACAATGACACCTTATGTTTTTGTGTAAAGTTTGATTATTTAATTTCTTCTTTAAGAATACTTTATTGGTTAATTTCTGACTTGGTAAATAATGGGAACACATTTTCAAAGTTAATTTATTTATCCCAGATATTATTCTAATTTACTTATATAAATGATTTATTTTAATAAAATAAGAATTAAACAAATTAGATCAGTGATCAATCATACCAAAGTTTATACGTAAATAACTCGTTTACAATATTAATTTTATGGTTGAAATCATGAGTCAATTGAAGCTAGACCATTGGAAAAACTTGGAAATACTAGACAGACGTTTTGTCCTAGTATGGACTCCTCAGCAGTGAGCGATCTCGTGAATTGGTTGAGGTTAGACATTAACATCATTGGATGCCGGCTCAATGGTCTAGAAGTTAAACGTTCTCGTGCGAGACTGATAAGTCCTGGGTTAGAATCGGGATCTTGACTGCGCACTTCTGAGGAATTCCATACTAAGACGAAAGGGCCATCTAGTGCTGCTAGTTTTTCTATGGTGGTCTAGCTTCAAATAACTCATTATTTCAACTATGAAATTACTAAAATCTCCACAAAACTCCCTTCTGATACAATATTAATGTTTAGGATAAAAGAAAAAGGAAAATATTTTGCTAAATATTTTTATTATGTATTTTTCAACTCTTATAATTCGAACAAAAGTATTAATTTTAAAGAAACATTAGTTTTATACTTTTATAAACATTTGAGATGGATCCAAAATGATTGCTCCAAGTGTAAACATCATAATACATGGATAGTGATGAGTTAATTTTTTTCTGGATTTAGAAATAACACTTAACTTCCGACTAAAATAAAAAAACTCAGATTTACAATGACCTAACCATATTTTAAGATCAGTAAAATGTTACTGAGCCTTAGCTAAATCATCCAGCAGTTGGGTCACTGAATATCGAACAGTTCATTGATCCCTGACTAGGTCAAGGACAACCAACGCGCTTCAGTTGATTTTACTTCGTGGATTGGCCCAAGCGGTGGTGGTCACATTTTCGTTTGTACTTACTTTAACTAATATATTTCTGTAATAACGTCCTTTACGTTGTACGGTCTTCAAAGCATTAATAGTACCTTGATACGATAAAGGGGTGATACACGTTAGGTGATGACCGCGAGGTGTGACTTTTACGTTAGCTGTTGGTCACACCATTCCCATCTAACTAGAGTAGGCTCGCAGTCATTCAACAGAGATCATCAACGTTGATGATCTACAATATGATACAGTTTTTTTATCATCGTTATCCAGTTTGCCTGTGAGTACAGAACACATTTGAATCTTAGTTAAATGGTTAAGTTACTTCATTACTTGTTTTCATGGTCAGTAACTCAACGTGAATTTCTGTTTTTGAAAGTTTCATAGATATGAAAACTATCAGTTTGTTTTATATATACATGCAATATATTCAAAATGCCCAAAGCTTGTTGAATACTAGATTCACTTTCATCCCATTCCAGATATACTAGCTAGATGTACTAGTATCCTAGTGTTGATATTCACACAAAAAAACTCAAAACCAATGTATTTTGCTCTGGAAGCCAAATGTATTATCCACTGAGCTACTGGATTCAAAAAGTTATGAATCTGTTTAATGGGTATGATATTTATAACAGTATTAGTAAAGGTTTGAGTTATTCTATCATTGATATTAAGGAATGAATTTTAATCAATTTTTGTTGTTATTTTACCACACACGATATATATTTAAATTTATTTATATAACAATAAATTTTGTCGATTTGCATCTACGTACACAATAAATCAAGTAGAATTAAACAATGAACCAGAATAGAAACTACTATTTCTCAGTTATGGCTCATCAGTTAGCTATATCGTTAATAAGTAAGCCTTTACCTCACTTTCAGGAGAGAGATGAGTAATTTTTATATAATATGAAACAGAACGAAACAAATAAATGTTGCAACTCGTATTACCTACAGCATAGGGAGTTTTTATGTATTAAATGTTGTTGAGATTATGGATCAATCTAAGTTTAACCTGAAGGTTCAGAGTTTGATCCTCAATAGGATCGTGAATGTGTACTATTAAAGAGTATGATATTAACATGAAACGACTATTCCGTACATCCTAGACGTCAATGCTCATATAATTTAGATCGATTCACGATTTCACTGTCATATTACCTGATACTGAACTACTAGTATTTCTTCCCCAGTGTATGTTACTACTGCTTTTTTTCTCTTTTTTAATACGATGACTATCTATCCAACATATGTGACAAAATTCAATGTTATCAGAAGAGGTTTTGTGAATATTATAGTAATTTTGTTAACTGAGATTATGAATCAATTGAAGCTAGACCACCATGGAAAACACGAAAGTACTTGATGGCTGTTTCGTCTCATTGTAGGACTCTTCAGCAGTACACATCCATGATCCCACCTCGCGAGATTCAAACTCAGGACCTATCCGTTTCGCGCGCAAATGCTTAACCAATAGACCACTGAAATGGCCGGCATCCAACGCCATTAATGTCTAACTTCAACTGATCCACGAAATTGAGTGACACATCCACCAATGTCTTCGGAGAGTTATTATCTCTCAACAGACCTAATTGAACTCCACTGGTCACTGCTTCTCACTAGAACTCCAGGAAATACGTTATGGAGCCAGTCACTAATGAGCATATGTTAATTATTATCAGAACAGGGTTTTGTGGATATTATAGTAATTTGATAGTTGAGATCATGAATCAATTGAAACTAGATCAGTTTTTCCATGGTGATCTAGCTTCGTAAAGAAAAAACACATTACCGTCAACATTTTAACTGATACCCTTCAAAAAACTAAAACAAATATTGATTTCAATTAATGGAAACTATAGAATATTTATGAATTTTATATTCTACATTACGAGTCATTTTAAATAAAGAAAATCTTTGAATAGGTTAAGAAAAAGAAAATTTGTCTGAATCTTGACAGTTGTTAATTAATGTTAGTTGTTTTTTTTCATTATTTATTTTGTAATTAATTCATGTTACCCAACAATGGAAATGATCTAAATAATAAAAAAAACAAGAGAGGGGGAGAAACTTCAAATATTCTCAGTAAAATAAAACAAAAAAAAAACAAAGGTAGACAAAATTGTAAAAGTAAAACTATTTTTTCTGTAAACATCAGTTTAGATTGTGAAAAATATCAATTTTGAAAAGAAAAAAACATCAATAAACATGAACAGTTCACTGATTTCTGGCTGTTACATGAATCATTCAAAAAAAATAATAAAGGATTCTTCATATTCTAGAAAGACATAAATATGATTGGAAATAGTTCAGTGTTTAACTTTAGGTAATTTATCATTTTTCTGACAAATACTTTGACGTTTATTATACTGTACTATTTATTTTTCAGTTTTTAACGATTTTTCTTTTTTTTGGAAAAAAAAGTTTGCATGGAATTCAAGCTTCGAAGATAGAACTACAATATTGCATCAGTTTATTTCAATCAACAAATCTTTGTTTCGATTTGACGTCTTACACAGATAGCAGTCTTTAACTGTTTAATATGTATCACATAATTTATTTCACGAATAATCAAGTGATTCAAACTGTGTATTGATGCGTTTATATTGATAGACTACGTTTTGGCTCAAGAGTTCACAAATAGAAAACTGGTCATTCAACGAATTTGTTTTAATGAGTTAAATGATATTTGAAATTCAGTATTTTCTGAGAATTGAAAGGTCGACTCATATCTTCTTGTAGTAATATGATTCACAGTTCAAAATAATCTGTCTACGTTAAGTGGATAGGTTACTACATTCTGGTTTTTCATTCGTACTATTTAGCTGAGGTTCGTCTGACTCAAGAAAAAAATTCCATCTACAGACGCTGATAAACGTACATTTAATACTACATGTTTATATCTCACCTTCAGATTCCTCAAGTTTCTGAATAAAGAGTATTGTATTATAATGTTGTCTTAGCGTTTTACTGAGCAGTATATTCTGATACGCCTTTTCGTATGTTACAAACTTACAATATTGACACTAATAGTTCAATAAAAAGTCTTATGAATTGTAGGTGTACTTTAATTGATTACGATTGTAACTTAGCACAGTATAATGATGTGCAAGTTACATTTTAATATCTCTTAATAAATTTTGATGGATTTCAAAGTTGGCGATTTGATTTGGTTTTATAAAACGGCGTTAGGAGAGTGTCATTATCAATTATCAATTGTGCTTCCTCAAATTAATGGTTCATTTCCGTACCTTACTGTCAAATGCTAAGTAGCACACAAACCAAATCTAGTGTTTTCCTTCTATTAACAACTTCAAACCACCTAACATTTGAGAAACGATAATAATACAATCTTAATCATAAATGAATATTTATGATACAAAATGAGTAACGATGGAAATTTGGAATAAAAGTTATAAATGGTAAATAATGTAAGCACAAAAAATATCGGCTTCATCGAAGATTTATGCAATATTTTGAAAATAATTAATATCAGTTAACAATTAAGCGAATAGGACCCCATGGAAATTTTTATAAACTATGCGTAAACACTTTATTTCAAGGCAAACATAAAAATATTATCAGAAGGGGGTTCTGAGGAGATTTTAGTAATTTTATAGTTGAATTCATGAGTCAATTGAAGCTAGACCACCATCAAAAACATGGAAACGCTGGACCGGCCTTTCGTTCAATTGTGAGACTTCTGCAGCATTGTGCATCCACTATCCCGCCTCGCGAGATTCAAACTCAAGACCTACCAGTCTTGCGCTAGAGCACTCAACCGATAGACCACTTAGCCAGCATCCGACGGTGTTAATTTCCAACTTCAACTGATCCACGAAATTGAGCAACCATTCACCAAAATCTTTAGTGAGTTGATATCTCCCAAAAAACCTGATTGAACTCTACTGGTTACTGCTTCTCAGTAGAACTCCAGTAAATACTTCATAAAGCCAGTCACTAGTGAGCATATGATTATTATCGGAAGGTGGTTCTGTGTAGATTTCAGTAATTTTATATAGTTATACGCCGGCTCAGTGGTCTATTGGTTAATGGCTCTGGCTCGAGACTGGTAGATTCTGAGTTCGAAACTCACAAGGCGGGATCGTGGATGCGCACTAACGGGGAGTCCCACAACAGGACAAAACGGCCATCTTGTGTCTCCATGTTTTCATAGTGGTCTAGCTTCAATTGACTCATGATCTCAACTATATAATAAAAATATTTAAAAAAAAACAAAAAACTTGTTTTGTTCTAACTCACACCATGATTGCGTGAACATTTAAATTGAAACTAATTTCAATATATTCGTTTAATACAAGTTGACAGCTTGAAAAAGATAGTTAAATATTATGATAGAAGAATAGTTTATACACTTGGATCATAAAAAACTCTGATATTTTAAGATATAATTCAACGTACATTTATGTTATGGTTTTTTTCTTTTCACCTTTTTTCTCTTTTTTCTTTCTTTTTTTTGTGTATCAAAAATTAAATTTTCTTAAATACGAGCTACACAATGAATGAATATCGATAAATGCTTACTGATTGAATGTTTTTTAGTACTTAAGGAATACAGCGAAAATGAATATTTTTGTTTAAAGTTTATTGATCAATCATTGATTAACGTTTATCGATAAAAAGAAACACCTTGTCAACTAAGAAAAAAAATATATATATGGGCAAGGAAAGGTCAGAGGTTGCCCATATATATATATATATATACATATATATATATATATACATATATATATATATATATATATATATATATAATCATTGATGACCTTTTGTTATTCCAATCCTTTACATTCACTTATGTCAGTCGTTCCATCCTATTTATTACCCCAATGCTAAAACTCTAATGCATATTTGGTTGTAAGCAGCTGATGAGAAATCACGAAATATAGTGAATTCATATTATTCTGCATCAATATTTGTTTTGTCTTTATTTAAATTCATAAAGGGAACTAACTGCATGATATATTCTACCTGATATATAAGTAACATCTTTAATATGTATTCTCGTGTGAGCTATAGTTGGTTGATTGGTTATTGGATTATATCATGAATTTGATGATATTTTATAATGTTGATAAGTTATATTAACTCTTGATTTTTCTGATGGCCATCTTGACTTCTTCGATCGTTGGTGGGGTGACAGCTTTTGGAAAGTCTGTGCGCTGCTTTGATGTCTGGTGTATTCAATAGAGCCGGTCTATTCAGCAGTTCCTCGAAGTATTCTAACTATTTGTTTCTCTGTTATTGAACCTCCGTGATTTTCATTCCTTCTTTGTCCTTGACTGCTCCCTCCGGTTTGCTATATCTCCCTGCCAGCTTCTTCGTTGTATCATATAGTTGTCTCATATCCCCTTCTCTTGCAGCTTTTTCCGTCATCGTTGCTAGTTTTCACATGTATTTCTGCTTGTCGGCTTTATTGCTCCTCTTCACTTGTTTGCGTGCTTCTGCGTACTCTGCAGAGGACTATGACTTTGCCTACAATTAAACATAATATTTTAAAAGTACTTAATATATTTAGATTTCTTTTGACTTTCCAGAACCTTTCATCAGTAAACATATTCACTGAGAAATATTCAGACAACATACATCAATTGTAATTTCTTTACATCAATCCTATTAATCTTAAACTACAAAAGGTATAATCACTAGTGTCAAACATTATATGTAAGCACAAAAAACATATTTTCTAATTCATGTAGCTTTACTGAGTACAATATGATGTGTAAATATTATGAATTGAAGAAAGAAGACATTGACTTTCATTAAAAATAAGCTAATCTTACTCACCTTCCATTCAATTTTTGCCATTGAAGAAAATGTTTACTTTTCCTTTCTCATATTTAAAATATGCTGTGTTGAATATGTTCATCTTTATAAAACAGTAATAAACCATAACTTGTAGATCATATCGAATTGGACAATAGTAAGTATTGTTTTTCTTTGACTGGATTTTCAACTGAAATTTCAATGGTTTAATTCGTGATTCACTTGAAGCTAGACCACCATGAAAAACATGGAAGTACTGAATGACCGTTTTGGCCTAGTATGGAACTCCTCAGCAGTGCGCATCCACGATCCCGTCTCGCGAGAATCGAACCCAGGACCTATCAGTTTCGCGCGTGAGCTCTTAACCACTAGACCATGGTGGTCCAGCTTCAATTGGATTCATGATCTCAACTAATAAAATTACTATAATATCCGCAAAACCTTTTCTGATAATAAACTACAATCTATCGAAAAGCGAACTACTATTGTTCATTGCTTATATAATATCAGTGAAAGAACAGTTTATCTAGCGCATCAATTTGCTGATTTCTACATAACTCATAGACTGTAATTAATTGTTAATTCTTACATTCTTTTATTCAGTCAGATTTGTTGCATGAAAGCTTCTTAAGTTCACATGGTTGTTTTATGTTAGAAAGAAAAGAATACTAAATGAACAAATTTGAAACATGATCAACTTAAAGTTTATCCAAAGTTAAGATAAGTAGAATAGATCATTATATTCTAATAACCACATCATTAAGAGTATTTACTTGACCTGAAATCATAGTATAATTATGTAAATCTTCTAACCTAAATATTCAATTTCCTGATGTTCTTTTAGTAACTTACTAAAATAAACTGAATAACTGGAGAGGTAAAACTTTCAAATCATTAGTTAGGTAATCTATCAGTATCCTATTCTGAAAAAAACTATTTCACGGTAATTAAATAAAAATGCCAGTCTTAACTGAATTTATATATGCATATATTAGTTTTATTTAGTTAGATCGGGAATTTACACAGTTGACCTAGTAATGATCATATGATAGAGTGACTTTTAGATAGATTAGTTGAATGTTCTCAGTAAATGACAGTGTTATTTTAACTTTAAATGTATATTTCACGAACCAATAGTTTGAATACTCTCAGTTGTATAATTCATGTGTCAAAATGAAAGACGAAGTACTAGTTTACTGCAGTTTAGCCAAATTGTTGAAAAGTTGTGTTTCACAGTTGTTTATAAATTAAAGCTTTAATGTTCTTTTGGTGCTGTTTACTCGTATCTTCCCAGCTGACAAGTTCCAAATAGGACGAAACGTGCACTGCGAATTTGTAAAAGGAATAATCATGTAATCATTAAATTATTGCTCAATATGGTTTATGAGATAGTGTAGTTAAACACGGAAACGGTTAAAAAAAATACTTAATTCCCATAATAGCTCAGGAAAACGTTTGACAATCATCAACCGACATATTATTATTAGACATCAACTCTAGGATGCAGGTACATCCAACTGACGTATCTCAAATAGAACGACATCCACGTCATCGATTCCACTGCTAGTCACCATCATCTCTGCTTATAGACTTATTTATGTTCAGCTTGATAGACGTTTTCAAAAAAACACCACCTTTCGAGTTCATGCTTGGTATTCAAAAATGTTTCTATACATAAGAAGGAACTTGTCTTATGAAGACTTTACACTGTAATTAACATATTTGATAATATTTATTTGTGACATAACCATCTTGAATCTAAAATAAGTGTTTTTTTCTCACAGAAGTTCTGAAATACAGTTAAGGTATATGTTAGATTGTCATCAGGCTTTACTCTAATGTACATAACCATTTATATAAAAATATCAAACCAATCAATTTAGGAGTTAATAACTACAATGAAGCAGATTATATAACTACACATAATAGGCAAAAAGTACAAAATTATAGTAAGAAGACAGGTGTATTTGTTATAGTGATCAGAGAATAATAACATGACAAAAGTTCCAGTACTCATCACTTTTGGAATTTCGATGTTAAGTTTTTTTTATATCTTGGTTATAGCTCCCAAAGTTGTTCTAAAAAAAAACTATCTCGCTATTTGTCTATATAATATTAAGAATATGTACATATGTACATTAACTTATATGTACATTGAATTTAATTTATCTATTTTTGGTCAATCATCAGGTATTGAAAACAAACTTAATGACAAAAAAGAAGTGGAGACACAAATATCCTTAAAAGCAGTTGAAAAAAAGAATCTTAATTACATCCATATATATATTTCTATATTTACTTGCATGTACAATATGTCATCCAAAGTTTTCCTGTTATGTTGATCCCTAATATTATCAGTTGATCGAAGAACTATGTCTTAGACATGTGGTGTATGTTTGAACTTATATATACATATACATATAGGCCTACACATTTCTCTTAGTATGTATTTAAATAATTGAATAGAATATGTTATTGTTCTATAGCATGCGAAATCTATATACATTTCCTTAAATCATAGTTTTGTAACGAATCAAAACAAAACAACGATGAGTGGCAGTTAGACTTAAGAAATAAATTTTTTAAGAATATAATGAGTTTTATGCTATTTGTTTAAACTTGAATGAATTAAATACTATTTTCAATGTTTGTTTTTCTTTTTTGAACTTATCTGGTAGACAACACTTAGGTTGTTGTGTACATTGTTAGTAAGAATTAGAAAAATGAATTTTACATTTACATCTAAATTATAATCATTCAATAGATTGATATTTTGTCTTTAATGAGTAGTTGAAAAAAACTATCGTAAATATTATAAGCAAAGATGAATAGTGGATAGGAGTGGAATCCACGATGCCCATCTCGACCTATTTGGGATCGTCAGCTGAACATACCTACATCTCAAAGTTGGTATTCACTCTGAGAATCGAAGCCAGTACCGTTCGCTTCAAACGACATCGTGTTATCTACTTAGCTACTGAGTTCTGATAGCCATTTGGTTGTTCAGTCTTTGCTTATAAGGCTTGTGATGTAAGACAATATTAAGGCAGTCTGTACAGGATTCACATATGCCAACGAAAGATTGATCAATTGCAGTCCTAAATAAAAATGGGAAGATGCAAGTAAACAACATCAAGTGAATTTATATCTTGAATATTCTATGACTATTAAAAAGAGTGTTGGATTTAATTATGTTAGACGATCTTTATTTATTGTTAATATATATGTTTTCTATCGAAAATGACTTTACTATAACAAACAGTCATTCAACTATTAGAATTTAGTCAAATGGCAAACTATTTGGTTGCATCCCTACACACGTTATGAAACATATGATTTCAATTTCGCATGTGAAAGAGGGGTAGATAAGGAAAACAGATTATATAGTTAAGTCATAGATTCAGTTTGTCACGGAATAGTTTGCTCAGATTATTTGTTTTATAATCAACACCATAATCTATTGATATTAATGGATTATCATCAAATATTCTTCTGTAACTAGGAGCATGTAATGAAAATAACAGTTTTCATTTTGTGATTTTGATAACGTTGCATTTTCTGAGCTTTCATTGTTCTTTTCAGGATAGGGCTATCTTGCCATTTGTCTTACAGGTATTATGAAAATATTCTGATCACCTTGATATTTTATAAAGATTTCACATTATTAAAATTAAGATCCTTCATAACCTAGACATTGAAGAATTGTTTGATTCAAATAAAATAATCTAAGAATTGAATATTTTTATACTTTTGAAGAAGTGTGTTTATCAAATGTCAATATGGAAAACAGTGAATTAGACCGATGCGTTGCCCAGTATATATTACGGAAACCACCAAGCTGCATCACAAGGCAAGCGCTAACTTGGAATCCAGAAAGGAAACGGAAAAGATGAAGGTCGAAGAACACATTACGCCGTGAAATAGAAGTAGATATAGAAAGAATGAATGTCAACTGGAGAGAACTTAAAAGGATTACCTAGGACAGAGTTAGATGGAGAGTGCTGTTAGGCGCCCTATGCTCCTCCACTATGGGAACAGGCGTAAATAAGTAAGTGAGCGTCGCCTAGTAGACTTATCTTTCAATCAGATGTTCCTCATAGATTTTTATCGCTGAACTTCCAGCTAAATCGGAATATTGTACTGAAATAGTGTAAACACTCAATAAAAAAATGGAAATAGAAAAAAGCTAATGATTAAATTTCCCCCCGAAAGATAGTGAGTAAATCATAATTCTAAAGGAATTTCTTTGTGGCTTTGTGGATAAAAAAAGTCATTTTCGTACACATCTAGTATATTTTTCAAAATAATATAAACTGCTGAAAAGCTTAAAAGGACAATATAGTGTCTTTATTTTCCAAAGTTTGGATTTATAAGTAATCGTTTGAAAGGCTGTATAACTATTCATATGCTGTATTTGTCTCACTAAATGATCTGAATTGAGTTATCTTCTAGAAAATCCATACTAAAAATGGGAGAAAGCCATTTATTGCAGAATTAGTTTGAAAAGGTTTATCAGTAAAAAACATTTCTGATTTCATTTCACTACAAAAGATTTAGACACAGATTGTTGTAAAATAAAAAATAAGTTAGAAGTGTTACTGTGATTAAAACTAACAAAGATATTGATCGTTTAAACATTGTCAATGAAAAACGTTTTTGAAACCTAGGTCCGTGTAAAATAGGTATATTTTTGTTCTGCTGGATTTCATTTTAAAAGTCCCCCGAATGCCCTGCTACTGTCGAGGGTGAGGATAGTCAGCTCTTCCTCTCGAGATGCTCTGACATGACCACGTGTATATAGCCACTGTCACGAAAGTCCTACTCACTGCCTTCTTGCGGTAGGGGTGTTGTTTACGAAATCGAGAGATGAAAAGCGAATGTTGATCGCCTTAACCGGGTTGGTAGTAATGGAGGACCCACATAGGGGAATTGGCAAATCCTGATTCCAAAACAATTGCCCATATTTACTTCATAATTCTCAGGGGACAGACTGGGTATGAAATTATTGCTGGTTACCGGCCACCATGAGACTGAATCTTCTGGTGTTACTCCATTGTCTTATGGATCAGTCCTTTAGATCGAAGCTTCCGTATGTGGTCACCTAAGAAAACCACTTAACTCGGTCTGGCTACTCTGACAGTATCAAAGCTCACATACAAATCAATTGACTTGTGTGGTGTATTTGTATTCGGCAACCTTTCATATCAATATTTATGTGTTCAAATAAGATAAATACATTTTAAAACACTCTTATTTTTTGAGATTTCTCATAGTACATGTCTGTTGAGTACATGGTCATTCACCTTCCAAATTATAATGAACATCTTACTACATATTTCATGTATTACACCTTAAATCGTGTTATAAATAACACTTCATTCTACATAGTTTTCAATAACAAAAATTATCGTTCAACTGAAAAAATTCAAAGTTTCCTCTAGTTAAATAATGTTCTAGAAAATGTCTCATGATAGACGACAACGATAGTGGATGCGCACTACTGAGAAGCCTCATACTAAACCAAACGGTCATCCAGTACTTCAAGGTTTTCCGTAATGATCAAGCATTAATTAACTCATGAATTCAACTATTAAACAAAAAAAAACTAAATTACAATTTCTTAATTTGATAAGTTGACCTGATCTATGACGATAAGCTTAGTTAATTGATTGTGAGTTCACTAATATTATCTCCTGAATCAAGGTAAATAAATCGATTGACATTTTTAATTAAAAAAAAGTAAAACATGTTTTGACATTTTAGGGGAAAAATTCTTTCAATTTAATTAACATTCATTTCCTTCCTTTTTTTTAAGAACAGGATGTTGAGTAAATATAAGAAAGGTCTATTTTATACAGTAATTCAAAAAAAAGGAAAAGTTCAATATCAATGACTACGATAATAATAATATCGAAAAAACAAACAAACAAACAAATCGGATAATCCATGTTCTATCCATTAGTGATATCTAGTAAAAATTGAAAAAAACAGCATATAATTAGTTGGCATTTCATATTTCGCCCACATTTCTTTGGTAATTATAATGTGGTGTCGGCTACTTATATTCACATAAGTAGTATATAACGATTGTCAGGAATTAAGTGTATTTCAGTAGAAGATCAATAAGGAAAGAACGGGAACGGAATGCAATTGGTATAAAAATTTATGAACAATGAAAACGAAGATGATGAACAGATATTTTCAGAAGGAATTGTCAAGATTGAGAAAACTGATTAATAGCATGCAAATTAACTATTTACTGTATGGTTGTCAGATTTTAGTGACATAGTCTGTAATTTTCGTGTTAATTCGATTGTCCCGCTCGTGCTCTTGTTCATTACAATAGAACTACCTAATATTAAATTCTTTTAAGGAAGATACTTAAGAAAAAGGTCTAAATAGTTATGGGTGTTAATGAGGACTCAGTCAAATCGACTTTTTGATATCTTTGGAGGATGTAAAAGCCTTTACATATCTGGGCAGCATCATTGATGAACACAGTGGATCAGATGCAGATGTGAGGGCTCGGATGGGCAAAGCGAGAACAGCATATTTACAACTGAAAAACTTCTGTAACTCAAAACAATTGTCAACCAACACCAACATCAGAATTCTCAATACAAATGTCAAGACAGTTCCACTGTATGGGGCGGAGACGTGGAGAACTACGAAAGCCATCATCCAGAAGATACAAGTGTTTATTAACAGCTGTCTATGCAAGATACTTCGGATCCGTTGGCCAGACATTATCAGCGACATTCTACTGTGGGAGAGAACAAACCAGATTACAGTGGAGGAAGGATTCAGGAAGAAGCGCTGGAAGTGGATAGGACACACATTGAGGAAATCACCCAACTGAGTCACATGACAAGCCCTCACATGGGGTCCTGAAGGTCAAGGGAAAAGAGGGAGACCACAGAACACAGGGATATGATAAGAATGAACAAAAAAATGTATAGAACTAGAAAAGGAGGCCCAGAAGTAACTAAGTAAGTAAGTAACTCATTAACACATTTGTTTAAGCATATAATCAAGATTATTTCATGGATATCAAAATCCTGCATAAATAAATTAAATCCATGTTAATATTGATAATTAAATCCTCTTTGTTGTCAGCATTCATTCCTAACTAGTAAGTCATTTCTCATTTTTGTGATTTATTTAAAGATAAGGGATGAATGTAAATGAATTCTGAATAGATATAAAAAATAATGTAAGTCACAAGAATCAAATAATTTCAATATTATAAACTGAATATTATTGTTTAACTAACACTCACGATAAAAAGAACTAAAGTGAATAAATCTGTTATGTGTGTCAAAATTAAAATATTGAAATACTGGAGTGTAGTTGAATATCTTCTTTTCAAGTCTACCTTTATTTAATAGTTGGATTCATGAATCCATTAAAGCTAGAATACCATGAAAAACCTGAAAGCACCGAACAGTCTTTTCGTTCTTGTATGGGAATCCTGAGAAGTGCACATCCACGATTCCAATCACGGGATTTGAACCAAGGACGAAACGGCCATCCAGTGGTGGTGGTGGTGGTGGTCTAGCTTTAATAGGCTCATGAATTCAACTAGTAAATTACTACAATCTTCATACAAACTCCCTTTCTTCTTTTATTCATTTCGATCATTAATAAACAAATGAAAACTTTGTTTTTAACAGAATTTGTGATTTGTATCTTACATAATAAACCATTTCTCTTTTTAACATTTTTAGAATCATCAAGTATCTATCTATATTATAACCGGATGAATATTTCAATAATAACTACAAACAAATTGCCATTAAATACTGTTTAAGAACTTTTGTTCGTTGTATTTTTCTTTTTTTTCTTTCTTCTTTGTTATACTGTTCACAAGCAAGATTGTATTTAGTTTTATTCAATGAAATAACCAGTAATCAATAAAACTCTTAAGAAGAAAAAGGAAAAACCTGAACATCATACACTTGGAAACTATTTTCTGATTTCACTAAATTAAAAAAAAAAAAGAAAAATTGGTAACATCAAAATGATGTAAAAGAATGGTCATTTGAATTTTATTCAAGTTAATGTAGATTATAAACATATAGGATGAATTATTTATGTTGTCAACCGTTTTTTTTCTTTAAAAAAAAAAATCATATTTAAACATTGAAAAATTAATTTCCTGAATCCAAAAAATAAATCAATTTAATATGAGCGGTACATTTGTTTACTTGTAGAAACTTTATAATCATACTTATTATATATAAAGTAAATTAAAGGTGAAAATATTTAAAATCGGATAGAAATGTAATCCATCTGGTTTTACTTATGAAGAATAACAATATAATAATTATAAAAGAACATAAAAAAGACTAACTACAAAGTTAAAGAATAAATAACATTGTAACAGTTTCACTTTGTATTGTTTGTTTGAATCTTCCCATCGATTTGTTAGGACTGCAACTGGTCAGTCTCTGATTGGCATATGTGCATACTGTGCGTATTGCCTTGATATAGCCTTATTTCAAAAGCATTGTAAGCGAAGATGGATAGTGGCTAGCAGTGGAATCCAGGATGCGCGTTTCGTCCTATCTGGGAATCGTCAGCTGGATGTGTCTTAATCTCAGAGTTGATGTTCACTCTGGGACTCGAAAATAGTACCGTTCGCTTGAAACGCCATCGCGTTATCCACTTAGCTACTGAGTACTAATAGCCACATGCTTGTGCAATGGGGTGAAGTTTAAATTCACTCAGTATTACTTGTTTGAATCTTCACATTGATGTTTAGGACTGCAACTGGTCAGTCTCTTTCACTGCTAGCCATTATCCATCTTTGCTTACCAATGTAACAGTTTGTTTGTTAGTAACTATAGAATGAGAAGCTGTTAATTAAAGTAATTATATGAGTTATTGAAATAAAAGTAAATATTTTCATATTTAAAACACTGCTTAGATATTTTATGTTTAACTAAGCAAAAATAGAAACAATCCTTTATGAACAAAGATGAATAGTAGATAGCAGTGGGACCCACGATCCTCGTCCTATTTAGGCCTCATCAGCTGGATGTATCCGCATCTCAGAGTTGATGTTCACTCTGAGAATCGAAACCAGTACCGTTAGCTTCGAACGACATCGTGTTATCTACTTAGCCAGTCCAGTGCCTTCAGGCTTTCGATGGCGGTCTAACATTGATTCATTCATGATGACAATCTGAACTCAACAATCTCCACAACCCTATACTGATAATCAAAAATAGACAGTTGTCAAATGGTTGAAAGTAAAAGTGACTATTTGAAAAGTGAGTGATTGTCTATTGTGATGTAAAAGATAAGCCATAAAAGCTCAAAACATATCAAATCATCTTTACAAATTGTGCATTTTATATAAAAGTTGGTTGAATAAGAAAGACCATAAAAACATTAATTTCATGTTAATGATATCAGTCGATTACAAATATCTATGCAAAACTTTTCTCTCGTTCAGCGCTCAATGTCAACTGTGTTCCATGGCTTATATTCATTAGTTTACACTATTTTTAGAGACATCAAGTTGAAATCGAGGTGTATTTTATGTGATTTTCCATTAGCTTAAAAAGTAATTTAATAAACCATTAAGTAGTATACAATAAACTTTAATTTGTTTTATCAAAATGGACACAAATATTTAAAGTGAAACATAGGTTTTTCATAACCTTTATTGAGATATTTGAAAAAACGCCGCCACATAACTGAAATCTTTGTTGATGCAGAATATTTTACAAAAGAATAAGAAGTTAATTCATCATTTGAAATATATAAAGAGACTATATTTGATTTCTAAAATGGATATTGTGTAGATGTTTAAGTATATAAATTTTGTAAATCATTTCGCGGTGGGGTTGTTGTTTACCGAATTGAGAGGACGAAAAGCGAATCTTCTACGCTTCAACTGAGTTGGTGGATATGAAGGATCCACCTGGGCGAGTTAGAAAATCCTGATCCTAAAACAATGGTGCACATTGGCTCCAGTATCCCTAAGGAATAAATGGTTTATGAACCTATTGTCGGTCACCAGTTACCATGACACTGGATCTCCTGATGTTGCTCCACTGTCTTATGGATCAGTCCTTTAGATCGAAGCCTCCGTGTGTGGTCCCCTAAGAAAACCGCGTAACTCGTTCTGGCTACTTTGACAATATCACAGCTCACATACAAGTCAATTGACTTGTGTGGTGCAAATGTATTTGGCGACCCTTTATACCAATATTTATGTGTTCAAATAAATAGATAAATAAACAATAGTACATTGAAATACACGAATAAAAAGGAATTACGATAAATTAATTGATACAATAAAGGTAATTATGGTGATATCTAAATGGCCAAACAATAAATGAATATGATTTTCAGACTTTTCTATTCATATTTTACTATATTATGCACTTTGTTTAAATATATGAGAAATAAAAGATAAGTTAACTTTGGTATATTGTCTAGAATCTCTTTCAATAAAGTATTAAAATCATCTCATTTATCATTGTCATTTGTTGTGTACTATAATTAATTATAATCAAATGACAATGATGAAGCAATTAATCGTCTATTTGTCTGATTGATACACATTTGATATAATCGCAATGTGCTGAAATTCCAGGAAACAAACAAACAATATGATTCAAACACTTTGAAACTACTAAAATGTCAGCTGACAATTAATTTGATGATTTTTTAGCAATTAATTCTTTTCATAAAGAAAGTTTTATCGTTGAATTCATGAGTCAATTGAAGCTAGACCACCATGGAAAACCTGGAAGCACCGGACGGCCGTTTAGTCCTAGTATAGGACTCCTCAGTGGTGTGCGTCCAAGGTCTCAACAAAACCCTTTCTGATAAAAAAAGTTTTATCGAACATATGATAAACACTGGGTTTTTTTAAGTAAAACATATTCCAGCTTATTCTGAAAGTTGTATAATTTAGAATCCAAAGATATATTTCACATGTTTTGACATAGATAATCTATTGCATACCGTTGGTAGTAGAATAAAAAACAGGTCACTACTAAAAAGGGTACTTACTTACATACGCCTGCTCTCCCTGGTGAAAGAGCATAAGCTATCCACCAAAACTCCGCCTGAAGCTCTTATAGAGTCACTGCTGGCCTCAAGCCCGGGTAAAGAAGGAAGGCTTGGCATGGGGTCGGGAACCCAATCCTGTAGAAAAAAGTCTTTCTAAACATACGCCAACCAGATTAAACAAACTAACAAAATGTAGTAAACTAAAACGGATGAAGTTTCTTTCAAATCAGTGAAAAACGATGAAAGACCTCTACTGTTAGACACAATTTTTTCGCTATGATTTCATTTGACATTTTTTTTCTCTGATAATAATAAAATGAATATTATACTTACAAACATTTCATGCTGATACTGGATCATACATTCACAAATGATCTTTTAAACAAATATCATGCTCATTAAACACAGTATCGAAGGTCAATTATCTTGGTGTTATCTTTTCCTCTGATCTTTGTTGATCTTCTCATGTTTTACTGTTATCGAAGAAAGTTTGCCGTCTGACTTACTACATAAAGAACCTGCATGCTTTTGGGATTAATAGACATTTATTCTTACGATTTGTCAATTCCTGCTTATTACCTATTATTCTTTACTGTTCTCCATTATTCTTTCCCGCGCATTTAAGAGAAGAATTCGCTGTATTGTGAAAAACGCTGAAGTCAGTTAGCAAGGTGTGTGGTGAATCTTTTGAGGTCATTATTAATATGGTTGTAGGTAGACATTTAAAGTATCGCAAACTTCTGGCAGGTGTTATGCTATCAGATAACAACCATGCTCTTCATTCATATCTTTCTCCTTGTATATCTTCCAGTAGTACGAGAAGCAAATACATTAAAATCCATGCATGCAAGCAAAAGTATAAAAGTTCTATAACACCTTACCTAGCAAATATACCTTGTGACGAACAGGTTGTTAGAGTTGACCTAGTCAATAACCTGTATTATTAAACATGTCCCTAATTGAAAAGTTGCACAGATTCAGATATTCTTTTTCACCCTTTTCTTTTTTGTTGTTTTTGTTTTTGTTAAAGAGACTTGCTGAAATACCACGTGCTGAGAATTCTATATTTCGCCAAAATATAATATTGAATAAAGCCATTAATAATAATATTGATAATTCTTTTATTTTGTTAGATTAATTCAGATAGATCATATAATGATAACATATTTACTGAACTTACATCATATATATATTCCCATCCAATCTCTGTTATATTTGCTCCATTATTTCGGAAGTTGCGAAAAGTTTCTCATATAACGGGAAGAAAAGTCAAAATTAGATTGATTTACTCATTATAACTTTTGTTTCACATTAATTCCGTTTTAATTCAATGTGTTCATTATTCTGTGTAATATCTGTTTTGTTTTCTAGTATGATATTTTATTCTGTATAACATACGATATTCTTGTATTAAAAAATGACATGAACTATGCTCAGCATGACATATAGCATATAATTTATTATAATCCCGAGTATTTTTCATATATGTGATTTCATCTTAATGATTAATTAAAATGAGTATACAATCAGGGTTGTCGTCGTAGTGTTTTGGGGCTAATAAATCTTTATTTTTCCTAGTCTTTGTGTTCTTACTTTGTATTGTGGAAATAACGGCGGTTTCTCGTTGTTTTTACAAATATAAGAAATAAGTGATTGTGACATAACAATCAGAGACGGTCAGATATAACAATTTATGACGCAGTCATAACAATCAAACATCAGTCATAACATTTTCATCTTTTAAAATAAAAAATTTAAGCTAAAAAACATATTAAAATAAATGCGTTCAATGAAGTCTATTGTGAGCAATTAGTCCCCTTAATGAATTTAAATGAAGCCAGAACAAATATTGTTGCAGAATAACATGAATTCATCATATTTCGTGGTTTCTCATCAGCTTCTTATGACCAAATATGTATTAGAATTTTAGCATTGAGATAACAAATAGTGTGGAATAATTGACATAAGTGAATGTGAAGGATTGGGATGACAAAAGGTTGTCAATGATAACGATATAAACATATATATATGTCCAAGAACAGGTCAGAGGTTATTAGGTTATAGAATCAAGGCAACATAAATGATGGGTGGTGTAATATTTGAGGGGAGTTCAGAGACAGACGATGTTAGAATCACGGAAACATGTTTCATATTATTCTGCATCAATATTTATTCTGATTTTATCTAAAGTTTCTTGCACAACACTTACACTTTTATAGATTGTATAACATATTCTCAGATTATGTACAACCAGTAGTAAGAAACGTATTTAATAAATCATAAAATATACAAAAAATATACAGTTTAGTTACAGGTCATTGATTAGCCTATACACGCAAAACTATACGAACTAAATAGAATCTAATTCTTATCTTTAATTACGAGGTAAAAATTAAAAAATAAAGTTTATCTGAACATAAGTGAGTTTCGATTTTTCAGTTGATTTAAATTTTATCTATATTTTCTTACATAAATAAAAGTTGAGTTTTAATATTGTCGAACTCTTTTATTGAGATCATGAATCGATCAGTGTTAGATCAACATTGAAAACCTGGAAGAACTGAATAGAGATCAAGGGTTTGAATGAGACTGAAGGTCCTGAGTTTGAGCACTTCGTGTAGGGTCGTGGATACTCACTGTTGAATAGTGCCATACTAGGACGAAACGGCTGTCCAATGCTTCCAGGTTTTTTAGTGGTGATCTATCATTAATGGATTCATGATCTCAGTAACAAATCTCAACAACCTCCACAAACCTATATGATAATTTTTGGATTTATTGTATTTGCACCACACATCATAGTTTGATATGTATTCAAATGAATTGAGTATGCATATTTATACACATTCTCCCCGATAAGTTATTTTAAAATATGTAGCTAATTAAAAATGCTGAAGCGATATTTTTTATTTATGTTTATATGCAACTATTCAAGTGATGATTCATGCACATTCTATAGGTAGATATAATTCTTCCGGTATTTTAAGAGAAAGGAATTATTTTAGTTTAACCGAACAGAATGTTGTGACATTATAAAGGTATTTTTAAAGAGGAGATGTATGGCTAAAAAATGCTTGCATCATCATTTGATATCAGCCGTCAAACGAAAGTAACCGAAGTGTATTGAATTAATGTTTTGTAACAGTTTAAGACTCCGTTGTAAGAAATAGACGATGACTATGTGGCAGTGTTAGCTGAAGATTAAATGAGTTTTTTGAAGTTCTTGTATGCAGACATTATCAGTTTAGTTAGCCGAATCACAGGTGTGAGGGAATATATAAACGATACCTGTTCTATTAACTAAATAATGATGCAGAAAATGCATTTAACAAGTCAATAGCGAACGTTTTCAATGCAATTGAGATTAAACTATTCTATTTAATGATCCAAACAGCTATGAGAAACCAAACAATCCGCCTCTGAATATCGAAAGGATAGAAAATACGGAACCTTTCAATGAAAAACTAATAATAAACCGGCCGCTTAAATTAGTGATTATTGTGACTTGTTTTGTCTACTAACAACGTTGTGCCGTTTTAGTCGAAGGACAATAGGTTTGAGTCTCATAACGAACATAAATGTTGGATCTTAGATGGATTATCTTGGCGCTTTCCCAAACTCTACCTGAAATACATTCCAGATTATACTGTTTTTCTCTATACAACTAGTAATTAAAGGGTAATTAATATTTTTTTTTGATATGATTATATTTCTTAGATATGAATATTTGTTATTTACTTTTGTGTGAACTTTTGAAGGACCTAAATTGGGATGCTGGAAGGGTTAGAATTGAATTATTTTGTCATTCTCTGGTACTAACAAGATATTATTTAAAAATTAGTTTAGTTGAATGATATTGGCCTAATAAATGTTATTTGGTGCAATATGAACATTCTGTATCTTGGGTATCATGTTATTATGTCAAATTTGACCTACCGATGGATAATATGTGACATATGTAAATCACTTCAAAAATGAACATGTTAACGTCTTGGATGACAAAAGAACAATGTATAGTTATCTTAACAAGGGCAAAATTTCGTAACTTAATCAAGTAAATATTCTTTCTCAGAATGATGTGGAAAGAATACTAAATAATTTTTGATTAGTCTCAAGACTTATACTACAAAGAAGGTCTAAATGGTGGAAACATAATTTTGGTTCTTTAGCATTCATTAAATCTTAATTGATAGTGATGTTAAGCTGGACAAAAAAAATTTTATACATTGAAAATTAATTTAGGATCATAAATGAACAGTAATTTTAAGCAAAGATGGATGGTGGCTAGCAGTGGAATCCAGGACGCGCGTTTCGTCCTATTTAGGAATTGTCAGATGGATGTTACTGCATCTCAGAGTTGATGTTTAATCTGAGGCTCGAACCCAGTACCCTCGCTTCAAACGACATCGTGTTATCCACTCAGCTACGGATTCCTGATAGCCACATGCTTGTGCAATGGGGTGAAGTTTAAATTCACTCAGTATTACTTGTTTGAATCTTCCCATTGATGTTTAGGACTACAACTGCTCATTCTGTTATTGGTATTTGTTCATACTGTGCATATTACCTCGATATAGCCTTAATTCACAAGCATTGTAAGCAGTCCTAAACATCAATGTGAAGATTCAAACAAACAATACCAAGTGAATTTGAACAGTAATTCTTATTTTAAAAAAATGTTACACTATGAAAGATCAGGATGAATCTAATGGACATATAGATAAACCATCTAGGAGAAATGTGGTTAATTACTAAATGTTCATATAGACATACTAATCGACCTATGAATATGATACCATTTCTTTAAACCTATTTACGTTTCCTCATTGTTACACATTTTGTATGTTTTATCTTATTGTGAGATGTCTCATACTAGTTAACCGTTACAAAAATATAGGCTGGTTAAAAATGTCAATTATGTTTTGCATTCCATTTTTACTTATTGGAGACACTACGAGTATAAGAAAATCTATCGATGAAGTATAGACAAATAAATCATTTGAATATTTTATGTTTATGAATTTGTCTTCCTTCTTTTTTTCATGGAATCTTTTGTGTTATCTATTTTTACTGATTTCAAAAAAAGAAGATGACTCTACGTGTTGAAATGAAACACAAAATCTTTGATCATTTATGCGGAATATTCTTATATATATAGTGAGAAAATGTAGACAATTTTCATTGCTAGCATTTTGTAAATAAAGGGATTCAAAATGAAATGTGATAAGTCTTCTAATTGAACGCTACATTCGGTTCCTAAGCTCTTGCTAGTAATCCTAAGGCTAAATCTACACAGCGACTTGAACATGAGAGAAAGGGCACGAAATATGAAAGAAACGGTCTATTCCAAAGTTCGTTTTTGTACAGAAAACTCAGGATTTTTATGGCATGTTAAATAGCCTCGGGCTGCCCGGAAAATTGTTGAACGTTAATGAAAGTAGTAAGAGTTTAGGTAGTCATCCAGTTAGAAACACAACATGTAACTTTTCACTTTCTAGATGTTTCTGGCAAAATTTTTTTGAATGATGATTGGATAAGATGTTTCTCAGTGTTTTCAGAGCCTGTTTTGGCTTTTTTGAGAAACTTTCTGCATCTCTCCAACAAGTGTTTAACAAAATGAATTCCATTATTAATTTCAATACTTGGTTTTATCGTAAGGTATCAACTGATGATCACTACAAAAGAAGTGTTTTCATCAAAATCATCAGGTAAATAGAATAATCGAAAGATATTGCTTAGTTAAACGAAATTTATTGTATTTTAGAGAAACTGTATAATTTACAGCCACTAAGAGAATTTATTCGAGATTTTTTAATCATCAATCATTGTGGTTAACTGATATGCTTGATGCTGTTACGAGTTCACCTCATTCAGTAAACGAAACGAAGGTCAAAGACACAGTGACACGATAGGCTATTCTAATCTGTTGTCCCCGGCCCTGCTAACTAGATCAAGAAGTCTTGATGTGGCGTAGAGAATGTATTCTACAAGCACCCAGAAAATACGAGGTCACTAAGCACACAAAACAAGTTTATTTATATAATGATAGAAACGCCCTTGTGAGAGCCACAAAATAGAGTACAAAAAAAACCGTCAACCAGTGACAGTCAAGGTTTTCTGAGTGGGAAATGTAAGCTGTGGGTCAACTAAGCATCTCTTGACGCGAAAACACAAAATTCAAATTTTCAGAATAAAATTAAAAATTTAGGACCTTTTTTGAAAATGAGTTCTGGGGATCTAACATCGTCAACATTAACATAATGTTTTAATTTGAAACCTTTATACAAAGTGTATTTTCCATGTCATCAGTACAAAATTGATTGTCAGTTGATAATTCAGTCAAGCTTATCCTGAAAAGTAGGCGGATGTAACCTAATGACAGCGTGTGAAATGCTGCTATAAAGTGGATTCTATTTAAAATATTTATTTATTAGTTTGATGATTCAATGTAAAGATCCATTACCATATTTGATGTTATTACGATGAGGATATCAGAATTCAAATAACCTTATTCGAAACCGCTTGTTAATAATTCTAATAACATATTGAAATCGAGATCATTTAACTACTATTCTCTTATCTCTAGTGATAGTAAGTTGAAAGATCCTTCTTTATACATTGTATTATTCCTTTCAAGTATGGTATCCGATCATCGTTCTCAGTTGTTGAATAAATTTCTTCATGTATATTTTGATACATCTATGAGTGTTAGAATTCAAAAGTGGTTTTACATTTTGGCTAATAGAACATGTTTGCAGCAAAATAATTTTGTATTTCATATACAAATGAAACTAATTATTTGTATAGTCTATAGTGAACATAATAATCTGTGTTATTCCTGTCACGAAACATTAAAACTTAACAAAATACAGCAGATTAGACAATATATGTACTGTATCTTCCCCCCCCCGACTACCACTAAGTAAATTATTTTGCTAAGAATAGTTTTACAAAGAAAAAACCAAACTCAGTACAAACAAACATTTTTGTCTACAATTTTTAACTGTCCCTATAAATAAATATTTAGTATACGCCATAGAGATATAATACATTGTGTACTTATTTTATTTTGCATGTAGATACTTTTCAATATGTCATGTAATCGTCATATTTACAAGATTCCTGAAATGACCTGACCTTAAACTTATAAATAACTGTAAATAACATGTAAAAATTGGTTTGGGAATTGAAATGATTTTAGATAAAATCTTACCAAATATATTCTGATCACTGTAAATGACAGTTTTACATTTGATCAGTAACACTGAAATTAATTAGATAGACTACCTAGTTAATTTATCACAGATCATTACATATTATCAGAAGTTGAAGTTCTGTGTTAAAATCATTTATTTTTAGACTGGATAATATTCAATCCAACTTCATGAAGAGCATTAATCAACCGTAAATTGTAGATGAAACTTGTTGATGAGTGATGATTAGTACAAAACACTGCAGTATTGCATAGGATTCGATTAAAAACGAAAAAAAAAAGTGTAAATGAAACTATATTGCCTGATACTCGGCAAATCACATCTCACGTTTCAAAATATACTACAGACTCAAAATCAGTCTCTTGTAAATTATCTTGGCTTGAAAGAATAATGATCGGTTGCAACCTAGTGCAAACCTATAGGATCAAGAAGTGAGAACTATATGAATCAATAAACTTAGTCTACTAATAAGTCATGTAATAAGAATAGTTTACTTAGGAAGTTAAACTGTATACAGTCTAAACTACTCATACAGACATTGATGAAATGTAACATAGTTTAATAGGAGAAAAAAATTTACAATGCGATACCATTTTTACTGTTTCAATTTGCCTAAATAGAAACTTCCACTTAATTCCACCAAGAAATGATTTGAAAAAGTATTATTTATAGCTGGCCAACAAGTACATTTGAATTAGATAACCAATTGTTTTCTGTTGGATGGTTTAATCTGATACAGTAAATCTTGATTTCTTTTTTAAAGAGAGAAGTTACATAAGATTTCAACTAACTTGAACATTGATAGATTGCCATTAGCTCTTATTATTTAAACAATAGATTTTTTTCATAGGCAATTGATATAATAGTCACAGTAAGTTGACAAAGCTTTCTAAATAATTAAATGTATATGATTGTAAAGTTGATGAAATTAATTGTATTATATAGCATAGTGACATGACATCGTGATACTTGGTTACCAATTGAAAGTATAGTAAAACGTTACCCATTCATTAACTAATAAAATAATAGCTGTTCATACAATGATTGCATAATCGGACAGTTAAGTAAGAAAATTGAAAAAACACAGTCCTATTTGTCTGCGAGTGATGGATAATTTTTGTCATTTTGGTGAGTTTTAATTTTTTTTCTATGATACAACTGATCATAAATAACATTTATCATTTTAGACAAGTTAAAGTAGTTAGGCTCTGAGTTATAATGTCTTAATATTATACATAGTTAACAAAATAGAATGTTCTTTTTTCAACGGTTCCAAGATGTAAATCTTGATAACCTAATAGAATGGATTGCCATTCATATCATTAGCTTTCAAAGATAGGTTCATTTTCTAACAGTTTATGTTTATGTTATTACATTGATTTCTAATTATATTGTTATTAAAGAGTTGCTCAGTTTTCTTTGATAATGGAGCCATTAATGGAAATAATTTTCTGAATAAATCAGTAAGTAGATTTCTATGAATTTATCATTAAAGTTAAATTCTTAAACCTTCATTGATATATCACAAATGAAACTATATTTATGAAGTACTGGACATAAATTTAGTGAAAGTGATTGATGTTTAAAGTGAGAATTCCCACAATTCCTATTTTCATTTTAGAATTCAACCTCGAACGGTGTTTTTCATTTTATAGAAATGTTTTCAAAATGGATCGGAAATTTAAACAATTTCTAATGTAATATGGTGTGGGTTACTGATATCCACATAAGTAGTATATGTTGATGGTCGAGCATTGAATGTATTTCAGTAGAAGATCGATAAGGAGAGAACGGGAACGGCACACAATGGGTACGAAAATGCATGAACAATTATAATCGGAGACTATGGACGGATATTTGCAGAAGAAATAGTCAAATTGAGACAATTGATTGTTATTTTGCAAATTAATTGTCTCACTATATGGTTTACATATTTTAATGAGATATTGTGTAATGTTGTGCTAAAATACATTCGATTGTCCCCACTCGTGTTCTTGTTCACTTAAAAAGTATAATGTTTGATTGAATAGTATCTTTCTATCCAACATACATTAAATAATCATCACTGATAATGATGTCAAATATAGGTACTTAAAATTTTCGTCTAGATTTGAGCTGCTTATAAATATTGTTGAAGTATCGAACATTAATAAGTATTGAATATGTTACCTGGTTTATCATATGATTCATATAATAGACAAGGAAAATAATACTAATCATGTCCTTAACAAGGATTTTTTTATCACTACATTACTATGATACCAATAAACAGTTTTTGTTTAGAGAAATACTTCAAAATATTGGTCATGTCATATTGTAACAAAAATACATCCAAGTAAGTGCATAATGTACATCTTCTCTTAGTTAATGAAGGAAATAAGGTGTAAATATACATTAACTAGGACAAACATTTTATTCGAATTCTGAAGAAATTGTCAAATCATACCATATCCTCTTAAATGTCATACTATTTTCTTGATTCATTCTATTTCTATAGACTATTTCAATTTTCAATGTAGGGTTGAGTTTCATAAAAATCATTAACCATTCAATGTTGGACTATTAATGAAAACCTGTAAGAACTAGATCGGCGTTTCATTCTAGCGTGTGACTACACAAGAGTGCTTTTCCACGATCCTGCACATGGTAATTAAACTCAAGGCCTTCAGTCTTGCATAAACACTTGATGGCAACTTATTTTATTTTTTGTTACACCGAGGTTTTGTGCAGAAATTGTATCTTAATGATTGTATCAAAATTTCTTCGGCGAGACTATAATTTATGGTCGACCTTTGAACGAATCTTAAGTGACTTTGAGAAATGTTAGCCAATCAGTCAACAATAGAGTAAAAATTTATCATACAAAACCAAATAATTAAAATGGATACACTTATTTCACATGGTCCAAAAACTTGTCAAGTTAGAAAAACGTTCAAAGGTACCGAAATCGTAAAGCATAAGGTAGAGGACCTCATCCATATGGCTCCATAATAGTTGGTCTCTGGAGCCATGATAAGGTCACAAAAACCCTTCATTATTGCTGGTATGTACTCCGGTTGTGCAAGTTTATCATTTTTATTATGGATAGTCCCTACAATACTCGTACCACTGAACAGCCGGAGCTTCAATAACATCTGCGATTATTGCAGTCAATGTTACTGGTGCTTTTATTATAGAGTTCACGGCAATCATTATAATATGCCTTAGTCCCAATCTGGATCGAGCGATAAAGTTTCCTATTCTAGCAAACGTCTTCCTTCAACATATATTACTTCAAAGGACAACATCACGATAGTCTGTACATGGTCTACAAGTCATTTCATTATGACAATTACAAATACAGGAAGATCTTAGTAGTCGCATTTGTTGTAGCCGCTTAATTGTCGAGTCTTCTCTAAAATCCTCTGTGGACCGATCGTACATGGGCACCAGGTACTGAAATCGGTGCCATGACCTTGAAATTCCTCAGATGCTTCTGATTGGCTAGTCCGTAAATTATAGTCTCGCTGTCGATTGTTTTTTTCTTCACATCATCACATTTATACCTGATCTCAATAGTGATTGCATCATTTCGTATGAACTTTTATTTAATTTAACATCAAATATTGATTTATATTCGTGTAAATGATGACATTTGAATTATGTAAAGAATTATCTAGAACATAGAAATATCATATACACTTTAGTAAAACAACATTTAGTAGACAATTTCATCGTGAAATTTGAAGAAAAATTTATCATCCAGATCAATAAATGTCAAATAAATGAGGGAAAAACCAAAATCCAAATCTCATAAATATTATTAAAAAAAAACTAAATAGTAACTATATAAGGCGAAAACAAAAATTTTTTTTCTTTTTTCTTAAATAAGTTACGTACTAAAGTTTTTTTATATTTTTTATTAGAATGTAGACATTTTCATTTCAAATTGTTGTTTATGGATCTTTTTATCTAAAAAAAACCGATTAAAAAAAGATGTTTATAGTTTTGCTTGTTTTTTTCCTATTTTGTTTTCTCTCTCTATTTTTTCTTTTATTGTCACTTATCACAATTATCTTGGTTACAAAATAAAATTTAAAAAAAGAACAAAAAAACAAAAAAACAGATTCTTTCATAACAAACATGAATTAAAATTTATTACAAATTACTAGTAGACATATATTGACGATGAAATATGGGGCAAACCGAGAGAAAAAGAGGAGAACAAAGCAAGTTAAAGGGGGTAAAAAATTTATATATACTAGCAAGCTTAAATTGTTGTTATATTAAAAGTATAAAAAAAGTTATATATTCTATTCTTTTATTATTGTTAGTTTTGTATTCTCGTGGGAAAATGAAATATTAAAGAAATTAAATTGTTATATATATCAGATGATGTTAAGTGATTTGTGGGAAAAATAAGGAAGAAAGAAAGAAAAGAAAGGAGAAAAAACACAGTCTCATTTATCTTCATAGTCTTTGTATCAGTTAAGAATAGACTTTATTAAATAAGTTAAACTACAAACACAAATAATTATAGTGATTTTTCTTAAATAAGATATTGTATTGTACTGGGGAGGGGTTGTTATCTCTTATTTGTGTATGTGTCAAACAAATTTTCAAAATTTCAATTCGATAAAAAATTAATTAAATAAAAATTGTCAATTTTTTTATATTTGAAACAGAATTTGAATAGAAAAAAAAAGATTTAATACCTTTTGAAGGTAAACTTAAATGTGTCACAGGGGTAAATGACGGTTTAAACAATCGAGAACTAGATCAATTCTAAAGTTATAAATGAATGATACAGTTTTTATATCATTAATTATATGAAGGATTTCAATTAGAATTTTGTTACAAAAATTATTTATAGGTACTGTGATACTGTACATTTACATGTATATTTCATGTGGAAGAGAGTAAAAGAAGTTCTTTTTATTCGTTATTTTTATATAAGAAACTAATCAAAAGATTCTACAGTCAATAAGGACTTCAACGAAAAGTCAGCCGTCAGAAGTTCAAATGTTCTGAGAAAGGGGTTTTGTGGATATTATAGTAATTTATTAGTTGTATTCATGAGTCAATTAAAGCTAGACCATTATGGAAAACCTGGAAGCACTAAACGGCCGTCTCGTTCTAGTATAAGATTTAGCAGTGGATTGGTTGAAGTATGACTTTAACACCAGTGGGTGTCGGCTCAGTGGTCTAGAGTTCAGGCGTTCGCGCACAAGACCGATATGTCCTGGGTTTGAAACCTACTAGCGAGATCATGTGTGTGCAATGCTGAGAAATGTCATACTGGGACGAAAGAGAAGTTCAGTGCTTCCAGGTTTTTTATGTTGGTCTAGCTTTAGTTGACTCACGAATCCAACTATCGAAAGTTTCAATAATTTGGCAAAACTGTTTGAAATGAAACATAACAATGAAATGAACTGAAGTTTTTATTGTTATTAACCACATAATATATATTGATAAAACTTCACTATAATCTCTCACAACGCCTCAACTAAACAGAAACTGTGTGCATTCAATATCTAAGATATTTTCTAGTGTATCATCGTATCTCTACTACTTCATTCATGCTGAGATTACAATAGTTATCTATTATGGTTATTGAATAAACTTTCTTGTTTAGGTAGGTTGATATATCTCTTTATTTCATCAATATTGAATCTCATGAAAAAAACTCATGAATCACCATTACTGTCTTAAAAATAAAACTGAAGTGAACAAAAATCTGTTCGAAACAAAAAATGTCTCCATGTGGTGTGTGCTACTGATGTTGACACATATAAGCAGTATTTATCATCAATAGAAAGTGCAATAGTTGGCAGAAGAAGGTTAAGAAGATTAAATAAAAGAAAACAAAAACACCAGACTTTTGCTGTAGAAATGAAGGAACAGTGAAGTCTGGAGCGATTGATTGACATTTGCAAATGAAGCAGTCAAGTTTGAGACAATTTGTTGATTGACACTTTGCAAATTATGCATTTATTGTATGGTTCTCAGATTTTAGTAAGATGTTCTGTAAGTTTGTATTCAAATACATATGATTGTCCACACTTGTGTTCTCGTTTACTACATCTCTATTCACTTCTAGTTCATCAACTTATGTACATTGTAATTTTTCATTTTAGATATACCTTATGACTTAAATAATAAAGGAAAACTGTTTTCAAATAAAGTATTTATTAATTGAAGAAAATATAAGCTACTTCATTGAATTCAGATTATTATTATTAATTATTGACTACCAATTGTATTTATTCCATCTTTATACACTGAGACGAATACACATAGTATAACTTGAAATACACACATGAACCCGTCGTTCTCATCCTAATGTAAATGATGAAAAGGAAAGAAATAACTAGAATTTCAAGACAAATATTAATATCACATGATTAATTTTACCACCAACTAACTGTATCACATAATTTTGACTTTCTTTAATTACTCCTTGTTATATCCTGAAGAAAGTTATGAATGGTAACTTCTGAGGACTATTTATGGACCAATATGATCTGTATATTTCCTATTGTATAATTGCGAAGTAACTAAAGTATGCATATTCGTGTTCCTGTTATTATAAGCTTTATTTTGACCTATTGACTATTATTATGAGATTTACCATTCTTGAGTTATCCCTAGTCCATTAATTACTGCTCCCCATATTCATAGCCACATTTGACCAAATCCTGTACAAATGTTATTTTCTATTTTATGGTACGACGTGGTCTGTTTGATTGGTATATAAACCCAGTATGTTTGAGAATAATGATTCATACTGCAGAGGCTGTTATTGGTGTTCTGAATTTAACTGGCTGGTTTTGGCAGATATCAGGACTGATAAGTATTCAAGACTGCTCATAGGGCTTTTTTGTATCATTGGATCCGATTGATAAAACCACTCCTCTCTAATTGGCGTGGATCAGCAGGTTCATATAATAAACAGGGCACGTATGCACTCAATCGATATAACATTCCCTAAAATCAAATGTAGTTTATATGCACTATCATATGATAATTAGATTGGCTGATATCTTCAATTAAAATATTAACGTTTTGTCACTGTATTTTTTGAAAATTTTTGTGACTGTAAAAAAATAAGCACCATGAAAGTATTCACTTATGGTAGTATTGTCATATTTTATTAACAAGGAGTGATATATATTCATATATGCTTCAACGAAACAAAATATTGAACGTTAACAGGCACGAACACGTCAAAATGAAAAAACCGATAAATTTCGAAGTAGAAAAAAAACAAATATGATAGGAAAAATAGAGTATGTTTAATGAAAATTATTGTTTTTTATACAGTCTTTCCGACAGTGCTAAACAATAAAGTATGTGAGCAAAGATGGATAGTGTCTAGCAGAGGAATCCAGAACGCTCATTTCGTCCTATTTGGGACTCGTCAGCTGCATGTACCTGCTAGCCGCTATCTATCTTTGCTTATAATGCTTCTGAATTAAGGCTATATCGAGGCAATACACACAGTATACACATATGCCAACACGAGACTGATCAATTGAAGTCCTAAACATCAATGGGAAGATTCAAGTAGACAATACCAAGTGAATTTAATAAAGTATATAGCTTAAAATGAAAATTTTTATTGATCAGTTTTGGTCACATGGCATTTTTGATACTGTGTGTATGTTGTATAAAACATTGTAAAACATTCGATTTTAATTAACATATGTAAATTCTAGTACCTTTTTCCATTTATCTGGTAAAGGATACACGTAATGAAAGTAATGATTGAAATGGATGAATTTTAAATGAAATCTCGATTCACAATCACTTTATAAAAATTTCATGATTGTTTCGATGTTCCTATGCAACTTGTGAATTTGAAATATTCAAGAGAAATACTACTATTACTAACAAGTCTAGAACTCTGACATGGGATATGTAAGTACTTGAATATCAAGTACTCAGTGGGAAATTACATTGTGTTGTTACAAAAAATTTAAACTATTCACCAGATAGTACAAAACAGTTGTTACTCAAGTGGATGGGAACAAATGACAGTCTTTGTAAACAATTAACAAACATGAAGTAGTTATTGGATGGTTCTAACAATACACAAACTATTACATAATACTTTAGAATAGATAATTCTGTTTACATTTAGAAAACAGAGGCCAACTAGAAGAGATTGAAGGAAAAATATACACCAGAATAGATAGCATCTAACTTGCTTAGTTGTAGACATCTAGTGTTTAGTTATGATTAACGTTCTGGATAAAGTTCATCCAAAATATTCCAAGAGTGACCATTAGATTTTTTTTTAATGTTCATAATTCCAATTTTTTTTTAACTTGAATTGCAAAAGCAATCTGTTTTGTGATGTTATCAGAAGTTAAGTAATACGTTAAAACAGCTGTTTGTAGCTTTCTATTTAACAAGACTATACGTTTATCCATCCACAACTACTGAGAATCTTCAAAACATTGGTCTTACTATAAAGAAAGTATAATTTAAAGTGGTAATATCTGATCAGACATTTTTAAAGCTGAACAGTTTTGGATTAAAATGAAAATATGAATACATTTACCGGTAAGATAATATTTTTTTAACCATGCTAAATGAACTGTAAAACAACAAAACAAATCTCGGATGAAAATGCAGCGATCAACATAACCAACAGTAACATTTAATCTTTTGATAATAATTCCAATGAGATGCTAAGGTAAGTAGAATGTAGCGTACAGAAACCAAGAAGATTTCAGGTCTTAAATATGAGAATGTTTATCTAATTTAATTCAGCGATATCACTTCTGTCAATGAATAATGATCAGGATTTTTAAAAATATTTGAGCTTCATTATGAAGCATACAAATCACTAATTACAAGCTCCTTCCAGTTTTTTCTTAGAAAATCTGCAAAATTAAAACACGTAGTTCAGCGAAGGGATTTCTTGGGGTGAAGTTTAAATTCACTTAGTGTTCTTTACTTGTATCTTGAAGAAACAAGTAAGCAACATCAAGTACTCAAAAGTTATATTATTATTAATGCATAAAATTACCAAGTTAATACTAGTTAACACGGTATGATATCTAAAGATTTATAACTATAGACTAAAGATGATATCACGAACCGATGAAAAAAAGTTCAATAATCATTGAAAACCTGGATGTGTACTGGTGAGGAGTTGCATATTAGTACGAAACAGTCATCCAATACTTCCACGTTTTTCATGGTGATCTAACTTTAGTTGACTCAAAATCGAAACAAAAAAGACAAACACTTATCAACTCAAGTTTTTCTTGTGAATAAATAAAAATTTTCTTTTTTTATTTTACCAAAAATTTATTTTCTTATTAGGGAAGTGTATAACTCATATCACCTAACAATAATCCATCAGATAAATGTCCTATCTATGATTCTTTCGTAATAATCAAGTGATATTTTGGAGACATTTTCATTTTACACCGACATAGAAACAAATGAAAACTTAAAAAAAATTAATTTTTCATAAATGAATATGTCTATGTCTAATTGCATATTACATTAAGAAAACAACTGTCGTAATAAAATAGAAAAAAAAGGTAAAAAAGAAAAGAACAAAAAAGGAACATACAAAATATGCAAATTAGCAAACTAAACTAAACACCTAGTACTGTTTGTTTGAATCTTCCCATTGATGTTTAGGACTGTAATTGATCAGTCTTATTGGCTTATGTGTATACTATACGTTTTGCCTCAATATAACCTTAATTCACAAGCATTATAAGCAGAGATGGATAGTGGATAGCAGTAGAATCCAGAACGTGCGTTTAGGCCTATTTGGAACTCGTCAGATGGATGTACCTGCATCTCAGAGTTGACGTTCACTCTGAGACTCGAAACCAGTACCGTTCGTTTGAAACGTCATCGCGTTATCCACTTAGCTACTGAGTCCAGATAGCCACTTGTTTGTGCAATGGGGTGAAGTTTAAATTCAATCAGCATTGTTTGTTTGAATCTTCCGATTGACGTTTTGGACTGCAACTGGTCAGTCTGTAATTGGCATATGTGCATACTGTGCGTATTGCCTCGGTATAGCCTTAAACTAAACACATATGGAAGTTTATTTTTCTGGATAAAATTGAATACCTATAAGAATTGTTGTTTACTTAGTGTTTCTTTTTATTTTATTTTATTTCTTTTTGGAAGAACATAGATTTCTAAACTAAACCGTTCTTTTCTAGTTTTAACTTTAATTGTAATTTTTACGACAACTTCTGAAAATACCTTGAAATAAATTACTGTTTTAAATAATGAAAAAAAGGAGTGAAACGTGTGGTGATTGATGTGAATCCATGATAAACTGTTTTATTCCTAGTATAGAAGAAACTAACTCTGCCTGTAGCTCCTCTAAGGGCTACTGCCGGTCCCAAGCCCGGATAAAGGAGGAGGGTTGTGCATTGGGTTAGCGACCCCATCCCGTAGAAAACCAACTCGCTAAAAAATGCTAACCAGAAAAAATTATTCAAACTATTTGAACTCTGCCCTGGGAATTGAAGGAATAATCATGACGCCTCATGACGAAAGGGGAATTCCTTCAGAAGTCATGAGGTTGATGCACCTAACAACCAGAGCAACAATTTTTATAGGTACATGGAACGTCTGGACAATGTGGGAGATCGGAATAGTCTTCCAAATTGTTGCAGAAATGAGGAAATACAACCTGGAGGTGCTTGGGATCAGTGAAACACATTGGACGCAGGTTGAACAACAACGACTATCTTTAGGAGAGCTTCTGTTATACCCCGGCCATGAAGGAGAAAATGCCCCACATACACAAGGAGTTGCATTGACGCTGTCCAAACAAGAACAAAATGCACTTATAGGATGGGAATCTCATGGACCAAGGATCATCAAAGCCTCCTTCAAAACATAGAGAGAGGGCATTACAATGAACGTCATCCAATGCTATGCGCTTATGCTCGATTGGGAGTAACAGGCGTAAGTAAGTAAGTGATAGAAGAAACTATGTTCATGGAAATTAAGAACAGTAAGACAAGAGCCATTTTTTAAATGAAATATTTTTGAATGTTCATTTTCTTTTTTTTCTTTTTTTCAGGCTCATTAACTATTTCCATCAATTTTTTCGTTAATGATATAGTTTCTGCCTATCAATTTAGAAGTCTATTTAAAAGCCTTGGTCGAACATTTTTTTTCATTTTTTTTTTGAAAAAAATCGTTTTTCTTTATAGTCAGTAAAAATAAGAATATTGGGGGCACAGTTTTTTGAGCTGAAACCTCACGCTTATCTAATAAAAAAAAATATACGAATTGTTTAAAATCACTAGTGAAAATTATACAAACTTACTTATGCTAAGTACTTATTATAATTCATCTTTACTTAATCTAGATAGAAGCATATAATTACTTTGTGTAATTCAAGAAAAACAATGTTAATAGTCTCCAAGATGTAATTTGGCTGTTACAACTATTTAATTTGTATATTGGCGAATTTATTTCACTTTTCAAGTTTAATTTATGTTCAAGATGTTTTTTTTTCTCTATTGGCATTCATAAAATCCATTACAAAAGTCAATCATTCAAACAGTTAACCTAAAAATGATTGTTCTTAACTAAAACAAAGTATTTGTCAGTTAATAATTTGTCTTTATGCAAAAAGATAAAACATGAAGATTGAAAATTAAATGTTTACCAAAATAACAGACAATGTATTTAACTAGAATTGAGACTGAGTTTAATATCAATTTTTCAACTTCAGAGCATGTTAGTTGACAATCCTTATAAAAAGTACACTCCATAAGTTGTTTCAAAATGCTGAAGTGAGAAATGTTTAGTTAGGCAAGTACTCTTTCAGAGGTAGTAAGAGGCTACGGAAATAAGTTGTTTATGTTAATAATTATGTGTGTTTTGCTTGTTAAACGATTCTTATAATTGCAAATTCTCAGAAGTACACTTTAATATGTTAAAAAAATAACTTGCTGATACACTGACAAATACCAAAACTAACGAATTTAAATATTTTACAAATACAGTAAAAGTATATTATAAAAGACGATACAATACAACATGCACCAATTAAATCATAATTGACGGAGAAAAAAACCTTTACATATTTGGGCACCATCATTGATGGACTTGAGGTATTTGATGCAGGTGTGAAGGCGCGGATCGGTAAGGCAAGAACAGCATATCTACAACTAAAGAACATCTGGAACTCAAAACACTTGTCAACCAACACCAACATCAGAATTTTCAATACAAATGTCAAGACAGTTCTACTGTATGGGGCGGAGACCTGAAGAACTATGAAAGCCATCATCCGAAAGATACAAGTGTTTATTAACAGCTGTCTATGCATGATACTTCGGATCCGTTGGCCAGACACTATCAGCAACAGCCTACTGTGGGAGAGAACAAACCAGAATCCAGCGCGGAGAAAGAAATTAGGAAGAAGCGCTGAAAGTGGATAGGAAACACATTGAGGAAATCACCCAACTGCATCACAAGGCAAGCCCTCACATGGAATCCTGAAGGTCAAAGGAGAAGAAGAAGACCAAAGAACAAATTACACCGAGAAATGAAGACAGACATGAGAAGAATGAACAAAAGTTGGATAGAACTAGAAAGGAAGGCGGAGGACAGAGTGGGTTTGAGAAAGCTGGTCGGCGGCCTATACTCCTTTGAGAGTAACAGGCGTAAGTTAGTAAGTAAGTAATAGTATAAAAGAAGCAAAACACTTCATGTTATAGTTGAGCATACATATATAAAAATACGATAAATTTGAACATTCGTTATTGTTAATTAAATTATTTTCAATCCGAACTGTTACTAAAATCTGATACAGATTCTGACAAAAAACATAGATTCATGAAATTATGTTATGAATCATTATTATCACGATAGAATTTAACGTATCTTATTCAGATTTTGAATAGGTTTTACGATTGTCAAATCAAAGTATATACATTTAAAGGTCTGAGTCTTTGCCACAGGTACTTTGGCTCTAACCAACTGTCGTAATTAACTCTAGTCCTGGATTCCTCTTTAAGGTACTGTGGAAAACCTTCCAAAAATCTCGTATCGTACAATAATGTGAGGACATCCGATTTTGATCCATAATAAAACTGAATAAATCTAGTTGTAACCATCAACATAGTATTTACAAATCACGCACTAGAATTTGAATAGATTTATTGGAGTATAAAAACCGTAACCTAATGAATAACACGTTACCGTTCAAAGTCATAAATGCTATGTTGGAAACTACGAGCAAATTAATAATATTCCTGTTATCCATTAGTTTACGCTTAACGGTATGTAGATTTTTAAATATGTCAATAACTTCCTCTTGATCTTAAACGACGTTACAAAAATTTATGTATACCAAATTTGTAAAGGAAGTGAACGAAATGGAAACTATAAGGTTGTGGAGATTGTTAAGTTTACCAGAAATTTTTAATCATTCAGTGTTGAACGACGTGGAAGCACTGGGCGGCCGTTTGTTCTTAGCCTGGAACTGCTCAGAGGTGTGCATTTATGACCCTAGTTGCGGTAACCGAACACAAGACTTTTGGTCTGGTGTGAGAAAATATGGCCTCTAGACCACTGACCCGGCATTCAACCGTGTTAATATCTAATTTAATTCAGTCTACGATATTGCAAAACGACTTTTTATTCTATTTAGTGGGTAACTAGCTCAGACCCGATGTGATTGAGCTCCATTGACAACATCTTATCAACAGAACTCCAGAAATTTTTTTCTCAAGACCAGTTACTGGTAAATATATGATAAGTATAGGTGTAAGGTTGAGGAGACTGCTGAATTTTGTTGAAATCATGATCGGTTCATGATTGTAGTTAAACATTACCACAACTGGATGCCCGCTCAGTGGTTTAGAAGCTAGGGGTTTGTGTACCAAACTAAAGATCTTGGGTTTGATTATCTCGTGTAGGGTCGTGAATGCGCACTTCTGAGCAGTCCCTACCTAAAACAAATCGGCCGTCCAATCCTTTCGGGTTTTCAGTAGTCCTCTAGTAGTATTCAGTTCGTAATTACATTGAACTAAAATTGTATATAATCTAAGGAATTGTTTGTAAAAATAATTAGTAACCCATGCTACAGTAACCAGTCCCAGGTTAAGGAGTATATGCTTTTAGTTTGGTCAATCAATGCAACTGCTCTAGTTGAAAATGTATGACCTAAATACGGTACTGTACTTTTGTTTGCGTGCATGGATATCAACATACCTGCAATTTGTTTTTAAAGAATACATATAAGGACAATTAGTAAAACGAATAAATGATCTATAAATGCAAAAACGACACTTACCAGTTAGTTTAGAGACTTCAGATATCTATCTACAGTCACATTCTCTATAAAGTAAAAAGATTTACTACTTAACTCTCTAAACACATTCGGCACTCTTTACAACAGAAAATGTTGTCTAAAAGGTTTGGAACAAAAACAATGAAAACAGTAAATAAAAATAGGTTATGAATTTAAACTTATATATCGTAAAATTAGATGTTGAGTGACTCCAAAACCAGGTAGCCTCTTTATATAAGAGATTAAATAAATAAAAGATCTTGGATTTTACTAAAACATGGAAAAACTAATAGAAACATGAGGAAAAACTTATAATGTAACAAACATCAACAGTGACGCACAGTTACATTTAGATGATTAGTATTAAAATGAACTATTTACGTTGTGAATCTCGCTGTTAGTCATGACTCAAAAATATACCAAAGACAATTTCATACTTTTATATCATAAGTATATGAACTGAATATGTGAACTTTTATGAATATCACATGTATTTTAAACAGATATTTTGTTGGTTGAATTTTTTCGTAATAGGCTATTGGGACTCAATAGTTGAATGGATAACGCAATGGTGTTTGAACAAAACGGTACTGGTTTCGAGTTCCAGAGTGAACATCAACTCTGAGATGCAGGTACATCCATCTTATCAGTCTCAAATAGGAAAAGACGCGCATCGTGAATTACACTGCTAACCATTATCCATCTTTGCTTATAATGCTTGTGAATAAATGCTATATCGAGGCAATACTCACAGTATGTACATGTGTCAATAACAGACTGATCAATCGCAGTCCTAAATAACAAGGGGAAGATACAAGTAAACAATACCAAGGGAATTTAAACTTCACACCCTTGCGAAAGCATTTGTCTATCAGGACTCAGTAGTTGAATGGATAACGCGTTGGCCTTTGAAGGTGAACTGTACTGGGTTGGAGACCCAGAGTGAACATCAACTCTGAGATGCAGGTATATCCATCTGACGATTCCCAAATAGGATGAGATACGCATCCTGGATTCCACTGCTATCCACAATCCATCTTTGCGTAAAAGCCATTATTCGTAAAATTAAATAAATGAGTTCATCTACAATGTTAAATTTTAGTGATTTTGTTGTGTAACCTAAAGTTTCATTCATGAGCACATATACAGCTTTTTTCCCTATCCACCTTTTAAGCTAAAAAACATAGATATATAGAAAAGTTATATATTTAAGCATTATTCATTGCACACAGTTTCTTTTTTAGGTAAAAAAAATATCCTTTTTAAAATTTGCCGAGTTGAAAATAAGTAGTTTTGAGTAGTATATCATATTTTAATAAATTTATCCCTATACTACATATACCATAGTCTTATTTAACGTTCTTTGTTTTACAAGAAAGGTGCGTACATTTATACCTTTATATATATAACATTCATCATTATATAAAATATGATCATATTTATACAATCTTCTCTTAACAATGAAATAATTCATGGAGAAAAATGCCTATCAACTATTATATCCATTGGGAATTAATATTTTTAATGACAGATAGAAATAAAAGAATTTTTGGTTTTTTTTTAAACTAAGAAAAGGAAAAATTACAATCCCCGTTTTTTTCTTGTTTAAGAATTGAATATGTTAAATGTTACAGAATAAAAAAAATATTTTATAAGGGCTGCCATTGCACTCTAGATTTCTTTAAGTTTTATAAATAATGGGGAGTTGATTGATAACTCCCTTAGTTACTCAACAGTATATGTAACCATAACTATATATGGAAATCTATCTAATATATATATATATATATATATATATATATATTCGAATTACTGTCGACTACAGTCAGTGATGTGCCGAGAATGATCGACATCATATTAGTCAACAAAAAGTCATGAACATCACACATATATGTATATAATCTGGTTATATGGATGAATTGCTGTTGTTCACATAGTTTATAGTTTTTAATATCATTTCATTAGTAATTTATTCGTTCAATGTACCTTTATTGATATATCAAGTTATCCAATAATCTATGTAAAATTCTGATCGATAAGCTTGTTAACTTTAACAGTCTAATATCTTTTTTAAATGCTTATGTAGTTTTACTTTAAGCCTATGTATAACAGTTGTAAAGGTGTATTTTGTATTACGAATAGTTTAGTAATATTAAGATTAGTATTTGCTTGATAAATGTAGACTAATTGACAATCTAAGCAACAACAAAAAAACAGTCGGAGACTGTATTTATATAAATAGTCCAAGTATGTTTTTTATCATAGCAAGGTTGCTAATGCCACAAATTCAAGTATGATTTATTATAGACCAATAATTCATTTTATTTTCAAACAAATTTAAATTTCTTATAAAATTAGTCCTTCTTAGATATTTGGTTTTCTAGTTTCAGAAAATTTGCAAATAATAACTGAACTGTTGTAGTTGTTTCTACCTTTAAATGTAATTAGTTGACTTGGTTAAAATACGGATATTTTGTCAGTCACAATAATCAATCTATTTTCTTCTGATTTAACCCTAATATTTTATTTATTTTATGGGTATATATATATATATAACTCCATCTATAGCTGTTCTAGAGTTACTGTCGGTTACACGTCCGGGTAAAGGAGGAGGGTTGTGCATCTGGTGGACTGCCTATTACTATATATATGTACCATATATGTATCCTAATTTACTTATTAAAATGATCCAACTAGAACATATTCAATATTATTTAATAGAATAAATAATTCTTTCAAGTTCATATGTCCAACAAACTACTTTCTTAATATCATATAATTCTATTTATTTCAACTTAGAAGGAAACCTATTTTCAGGATCATTTGTTTTTTAAAACAATTGATTGTCATAATAACATACAAATTGAAATTATACAAACTTCATATACTTATAGATATACATAAGTAAATGGATGAGACTATAATTTATGTACAACCTTTGACCAACGCCGAAGTGACCTTGAGAGTGTCCACCTAATAACTAGAACCAAATGATAGTTATAAACCAGTATGAGGAATTAGAATTATGATATACAGTTGATGGTTAAGGTTACGAATTAGATTTAGGATTTTCATCAGAAACGGACATCAGCTTTAATGCCAAAATTCTAGTTCACCAATTGAATGAGTGAATTTCATTCCAAAATTTGAGATCTGTTATCTTATACTTGATTGGTTCGTCTATTGATTATAGTCTCGCCGTTTTCAAATATAACAGAACTTATTTTAAATGAAATATAAATTATCCTAAAATATTTAAAACAATTAATCCTTTTGATAAATTTCGATAATGCAATGAGAAGACGAAGTTCATCAGAATTACGTGATATATTTGCGCAATACATTTCGAACAATCTAATCACACATATACTTGTTAAGACATTTTTATATGAAAATTAAAAGGTCAACTAGACAGGTTAAGGTATACCGTAACAAAGAAAGAAAATAAATAAAGTACACAAAAACAATGTGATGACCATTCTGGATAATAAATCAGCATTACCAGTGTAGGTTAAGGGTAATAACAGATTGTTTTTGAACACAAAGGGGGTTTCAATTTCCGTGTGGCCAAGGCTTCAATAAACATTAGTATGCGTCCTTAAAGGCTTTTGTACAACACTGCAAACGCTGACTTGATGTCAACCTTATGACCAGTTTCAACCAAATGTTTCGCAATGGAGGAAGATGTTTGTCTATCCTCTGATCTTATTTGACCACCGGAATTCATTTGTTTCTGTAGCCATTTAGGTATGTGTTAAAATCGAACAAAACTATATAATTTATGAAGTAGAACCGAATAGAATGAGCACAAATTCTATCAAAAGTTGTCTATGTAGAATATTATTTTAATCTGAAGAATGTATCTCCTAAATAAGTATCATTACTAAGGTTTGATTTGATAATCTCAAACAAATTGAGTATGGAGTAGAATGTTATCAATAAAAATAAAATATTTATAATATCCCAATGAGTAGAACAAAATAAATTTCCTGATGTTTCGTAACTTAGTTTAAGCCACATCTTCAGAGAATAAACAACCCAATTCTTATACTGAGTGAACGAAATGGGATATTACAAATATTTTAGTTTTATTTACATCTTCTAAATGTTTGGAAAAACAATATTAGCATACGTAAGTAAAGTATTTTACAAATAACCACTCTTAACAGAACTATATTACTGATTAAAGTAGAATTGAATAATTAAAATCTACAATGATATTGTAAGCAAAGATGGATAGTGGCTAGCAGTGGAATCCAGGACGCACGTTCCGTCCTATTTGGGGCTCGTCAGCTGGATGTACCTGCATCTCAGAGTTGATGTTCATTGTGGGACTCTAACCCAGTACCTTTCGCTTCAAACGCCATTGCGTTATCCACTCGGCCACTGAGTCCTGTTAGCCACTATCCATCTTTGCTTACCATGCTTGTGAATTAAGGCTATATCGAGGCAATACGCACAGTATGCACATATACTAATTAGAGACTGACCAGTTGCAGTCCTAAACGTCAATGGGAAGATTCCAACAAACAATACCATGTAAATTTTTCTACAATGATATTGTTTAATGAAACATTGATAAGCAAGTTAAAAGGTAAATACTTATGACAGCCATATTTAAATTTCCTCATTTTTTAAGATTAAAACAATTCAATTGAACTCATATGAAATATAGTCAAAATCACAACTCTAAACGGATGGTGATTTATCACCTAACAACAATGAGATGATTCAATAACCTGGAAGAAATGATTTTCTTTAAAATATAATTGAGTATTAATTATTTTGCCTTGTTTTATAAGCCATTTCTATAAATTAAGTTATCCGTTATATGACTAAGAATATTCCTTGTTATCAAACAAAAGTACAACAGTTACTCTTTATACAGTAATATTAGGTTTGTAAACAACTGTCTATCAAACAAATAATAATTCAACAAACTAAAGTTTATGAAAGTTTAAACAAACAATGAATATATCAACATGGTCAGTGTTATTTATAAATCAACAATATATGAAATATGATAGCTTGTCTGTTAGCAACAATTTACAATTTGGGCTACATAAATAACTTTAATGAGGTCAACTAATAATAATAATAATATGAACTAAGAATACCTAAATCTAAATAAGTTATTAATATTACTAAAGTAAATCTGTTTACCAATGAAAGAATATCTAATGAAAATGATACCTATCAAAGATATGCCAAACTTAACTATGAATTTACATTATAGAGTTGAATTTGTTTAAATGATATGGTAATGATAAAATGTCAAAAAAATAATAAAACAAAATTGTAATGCATTTGTTTAATCATTGTTCAATATTCGATATAAACATTTTATTGCCTGTAGTATGAAGATGATCTGTTCAACTACACTACAATGAATCATTGTTATGCATCAAAAACAACCCCTCATTTAGTATGGAGTACTAATGAAAATCAAGATAATTTATAAAGGATATAAAAAAACACATATCTTGATATTTTCATCTTTATTAGTAAAATACCATTTTTATCACCTAGTTACTATTTCATTCAGTTAATGTTGGATTTCTTGTACTTACTGTAACGTTTCACATCTATTCGAAAAAAAAAATATATATATGATTCCATGTAACACTATAAAAATATTCATTTAAGGGAAAACCATAATAAAAATAAATAGGATAACAAAACAACCCATGAAAAAAAACACACATAAGAACACAAATGCTGCCAAGTTGGAGAAATCCTGTATACCACAAAATACATTTATATATATTTTGTTAACTTCCTATTAAGTTTACTAGATTTTTGATACAGTTTTCTTAAAGCTTAATTAGGAATCTATACTTAATCAGATATATGATATATTTTACCGTTTTAAATTACTAGTTATATGTAACCAGTTGCGTTCAACCAGGTCTGTTGGGAGATATCAACTCACTGAAGACATTGGTGAATGGTTGCTCAATTGCGTGGATTGGTTGAAGTTAGACATTAACACTGTTGGACGCCAGCAATCTCAGTGGTCTAGAGGTTAAGTGCTCGGACGCGAAACTAATAGATCCTGGGTTCAAATATCGCGAGGCGGGATCGTGGATGTGCTCTGTTGAGGAGTCCTGCAATGGGACGAAACGGCCCTCCTGTGCTTCCATGTTTTTGATGGGGGTGTATTTTCTAATTAAAATATCTCTAATGACAAATAATTCGATAGAAATAAATAAATAAACAAACTGTAGCTAATTTTTATAAATAAATAATATATTTGTAATATCTGAATGAGTAGAAAAATTAGATTTTTCGACGTTTCGTGACTCAGTGTAAGCCGCTTCTTCAGAAAACAAATAACTACGAAACGTTGGAAAATCTAATTTTTCTACTCATTGGGATATTACAAATATATTTATTTATTTATAACAATCTACTCAATGCTCAATCTATTCAAAATTATCAAATCAAAACTTAGTAATGTAGCTAATTTTATATGAATTTGTATAATATTTCTAATTTTTTAAATATTTATTCTTTCAAATTTGTTTAAGGTAAGTTTAAACTATTGTAATGCTTCACGAATATGTTCTTCAATTCATATATATTCATAACATAGATCTATGAACTATTAAATATGATGTACTCAGTTCAAAGAAATCTCATCAATATATTCAATAATTTGAGTCTATACTGTATATTCTAAAGAGATATTTACAATTTCTCATTGCACAGTAGGTTTAACTGTTCTGTTCCTCATAATAAATAACAAGTTTTTATCAGAATCATTTTTATATCAATCAACAGCATGACTATTCTGCTTAAATTTCGTCTAAAAAATCATTTTAATTAAACTATTTTTCAAACACATTGTATATGGCATTGTTATAATTTGTAGCCTATGTGTCCTGTTAAAGTATAACGTGATAATATCGCCAATTAAAGAGCAGCGATTTATCGATCGAACCAATGAAGCAAAAAAACCTGTGCGAGTAGTCTAGAGTATTTGTCGGTCTCGGTTCCCGCCTAGCCCAGTCAGTTAAATACAGAACACAAATCTCAGCCTCTGCGGTATCAATCATCTATTTCAAACATACTGAGTTTTTTATACCAACTAGACAGACCATATCGTACCAAAAAATAGAAAATAACACTTGTACAAGATTGAGCCAAATGTGTCTATGAATAAGGGAGATAGTAATTGCTAGACAAGGCATACCTAAAGAATGGTAAATCGTATAATAATAGTTCATAGGTCAAAATACAGTTCATAGTAAGAGGAACATGAATATCAATAGTTTAGTTGTTTAACAATTATACGATAAAAATATACTCATAGCAGTGGTCCATAAATGGATCCCAAGTACCATTCATTACTTTTGATGAAGTTTTGTTCTCTGAGCTGGATGGTCTGGTCGTAGAGCTTTCATCGTCCTTCTGAATGATATAATTAGCACAAACTTCAGGTAGAAGCAGTGATAGACAGTTCATGAATAATAAGTTTAAAAAGTAAGTATCAACTTCTGAACAAAAGAAAAAATGTCGTCAGAATGTTTCTCTTCAATAAGAATACACTATCTGTCAACTGTAAAGGAATTATTTTCCAAAAGAACAAACATTAATACTATTTTTAAGAATACAAGCATTACTTGTCTTTTGTTGTTGTATGAAAGAATTTGAGCTGTCAGTTCATATATTATTCTACTTATTTTCATTTGATTAACGTAAGACGTTTTATTCATCTTATGAACTACTTCATCACAACTCAAAATTTTTTTTTAAAAAAATCCACATATAAAATCAATACAATTCTTAACATACTTTATACATGTGTCGTTATTTAAAATCCTTTATTAGACAAATAGTAGGGACTGATAGGTCCTGGGTTCGAATCTTGCGAGGTGGGATCGTGTACGCGCACTGCTGAGAAGTCCCATAATAGGACGAAACGGCCATCCAGTGTTTCCAGGTTTTCCATGGTGGTCTTGCTTCAATTGACTCATGATCTCAACTATATAAAATAGTAAGTTTTCTTTATTTTTTGGGGGAAGAGTGGGAGAGAAAAAAATGCACAAAACTTGACTGAAACGATTCATCACAGTTTTTTTCCTAACAATCATCAATGTAAAAGGAATACGAACTGAAGTATATCTCTATGAGACTTAAGTTTACTAATCAAGTAAGAAGACGTTTACTGAAGTGTTTTTTTTTATTATTTTATTTTATTCCCATGTCATTTAATTACTTTCATTCATTTCATGGAAAAATGAAATAAACTAGTCAATTGTAAAGTTTGTTATTTACGCCCAAATAATCGTTATAAATTTAATGATAATACAATTGTCTCCTATGAATCAAAAAGTTTATTATAGTCATACATAAGATGTTGAAATTATCTAGTTTACAATGATTATTATAATACAATGTCAGTTTAGTCTCGAATATCTAGTAGTATGTAGTAGAAACTAATAATCATAGACCTGGAGAAAGCTCTTTTTGACAAGAATATATTTTATATAGTTGAAATCGTGAGTCAGTTGAAGCTAGACCACCATGGAAAACCTGAAAGCACTGGACGGCCGTTTCCTTCTTATTGTGGGACTCCTCAGCAGTGCGCATCCATGATCGCGCCTGGCGAGATTCGAACCTAGGACCTATATTTATATTTTGTGTGACAAAGTGATAAAAAAATATGCTTCTATTCAACTTTCATCCTCTACAATTTCGGAATAAAAAAAATCTCAGTTCCTTGAATAATTACTCATGTATGAAGTTTCAACAATTTTAACTGTGTAAGATCAGTGGATTTCACAAATTATAGCGACACTTCTACAATTGATTTCAATTATGGTTAATTTTGTTAAGTCCTTTTATTAACTTAACAGACAAGGTTATTCATATAGTAACAGTTCGTCTATATTTTTGTATTATTATGATCACTGTCATGTCTGTATAAGTGCGTATGCTTGTTCACATGTGACAGCCTACATACATATCCCTAGCTAAAATGTTAATCGTTTAAATATCGTTCGATGAGTCATTCTGTTTCCCATGTATATATGTACCCAAATCCTGTTATTATTAGCATTTGCCTTGACTCCCTGAGCCTTGAATCGATTTGACTATAAATTTACCTCTGTATTTGTTCACACACATACATTCGCCTCTCTGCTACGAATTCGTTCAATGTGCTTGCAACTTGGTTATCTGTGCTATCCACTAATAAACTGTAGTCCCCGCTTCTAATTGCCTCCTTATTTTAAACACCGTTTGGATTTATATAATAATGGTTATCAAGGTGATTATTTAACGAAGCTAAGCCACTACAAAATTATAGTTATATATACATACTTTGTTCATTCTTTAATTCTGGTATATAGAAATTGAACGATGTCAACAACTTGATTTCAAATACCTAACAAAATCTTATAAATTAGGTTTAAAATTTCAATCACAATGTGTATGTATAGTGCAATTCAAGCTAAAATTTAACATTTTAGACAACTATGAACCTGTCCGATACTGACATTTCTTTCTGAATATAATATTCTTCTTGGCCATTTTGTTCTTCAATCAGTTAATTATCCCTTAATCTACATTACTACATTGTCTGTCTTTATGTCTCTTCTATGTATCAAATTTAGAAAGACTACCTTTAGGTTTTGTGAATACAGTGTATATATCGCTAGGTTTCTTAATGGAGCTGAAGGCAAACCATTAATCACAGAGAAACATACAAGAGATATTATCTAATATCTCTTATTTAGTTTATTATTGTTTGACAGTTTTCTTAAGAACATTAAATTTTATATGTAAGAAATTGTAAAATGTAAGTTATATTGAATGTTGTTTAGAGTGAATATATATTATGATGATTGAATATTTGTATCATAATTCAAATAATGAAAACCTTTCGGAATGTCATATATATCTTATACGGAACACGTATACTCAGTTGACATTGCAATAAACAAAAAAGAACAACAGAACATGACCGGATGAAAGTGATTAGACGTTGTTTCATAGATGATCAATGTTGAATATATGATTTATGATATCTACTTCTATACTTGTAATTCTTTTGAAAAGCGTGGGAAAGCATAAATAAACGAAATAGTTTCATATTATTTATATACATATATATTCTTATTAGAAATATAAATAATAATTTAACAAAACTAATCCTAATTATTACAATAAAGAGGACTGGCTTAGAGTCAATCAGTTCTTTGGAGAAAAAAACAATCCCTAATGATTATGTAAATAATACAATATTCAAGAAATAATGGAACTACTTCGATGTAATCTTTCATGTCAATCATTGATTCCTTCATGATATGTATATAAATAAATATAATTAGATAAAGAAAAGAGATAAGGCAATGTAATTAGAAGTTGATTTACTGAATAATTAGACTGTGAATAATAAAAAAAAGATTTTAACAGTTGAGATCATGAATCAATTGAAGCTAGACCACCATGGAAAACCTGAAAGCACTGGACGACCCTTTCGTCCTATTATGGGACTCCTCGGCAGTGCGCTTCCACGATCCCGCCTCGCAAGATTCGAACTCAGGACCTATCAGTTTCGTGCGCGAGCGCTTAACCACTAGACCACTGAGTTGGCATCCAACGGTATTAAAAGATTTTTTTAAAAACTAACGCTATTATGATACATTCCATAGAAACGTTAATTTTCATTTTAATCTATAATTAATTATTTTGTTGAAAGTAAATATAAAAAAACCCAGCTGAATGAAGGTGTACAGTTTTATAATACCACAAATAGTTATTGGTAAGTATTGTTTTTTTTGGTAAAATGTTCACTTGTAAAGTCAACAATCGATTATCTAATGATATTCATAATACTACACAATAATATACATCAAAAAAGGGAAAAAAAATAGTCACTATACTTAAATTGACTATAATTGTTAACAAAGAACATGGTAGGACTGAAGATTTTTATAAGGAGTATTATATTTTACAGTATCATAATACACAGATCATGTGACAGATTATAATAATGGATTGCTAATAGTTTTATTATTTTGGCAATAAATTCATTAATGCTCCAAAAGACAATCAATAAAACTCTTTTTATTAAATAGAAAATTCAATTATTTAATGACTCAATTGTCAACTTTTAGTATTTTCATTATTTATATTTTACATATTTGAAAAATATACAACAATGATTGATTATACAATATTCAGGAGTTTGGTAACTAATCAAAATAAATGTATAACTATTCAAAGATGATCATATAGAGTGTATCTACTAAGTGTCCACTGAATAACAGATTGATTATATAGGAATATATATATATGCCCCCAAATGCCCTGGTACGGCCGAGAATGGGGAGAGTCCGCTTTCCTTCTCGAAATACTCTCACATGGTCACGCGTATATAGCCTCTGCCAGGGAAGTCTTACTCACTGCCTTCTCGCACCACGGGTGTTGTTTACGAAATGGAGAGGACGAAAAGCGAATGTCTGGCGCTTTAACCGGGTTGGTGGACATGGATAGTTCACCTAGGGGAGTTGGAAAACCCTGATTCTAAACCAATGGTGCACATGGGCTCCAGTATCCTGAAGGAACGAATGGCGTATGAACCAACTGTTGGTCACCGGCTACCATGGGACTGCATCTCCTCACGATGCTCCACTGCCTTGTGGATCAGACTTTTAGGTCAAAGGCTCCGTGTGTGGCCCCCTAAGAAAACCACCTGCTTCAGTCTGAGCACCTGGGCAGTATCACAGCCCTCACACAAATCTCATTTGATATTTGTGGCGCATATGTATCTGGTGCTTCCTTGTACCAATATTTATGTGTTTAAATGTATATAAGATATTAACGATAAAAGAAATGATTCCAGACATTTGAATGATTTAACATTTATAGTCTAAAATAATCTATAGTTGTCACTTTGAATTTCTAATGCAGTATATCGCGAATAAATGCATTTTAATTCTAGCAAAATTATTGTTTCAACAATTTTTTTTCTTGGGAATTTTATTATGAAAATATGATCTGTCATTTCAAGTAGTCAATTTAAATTATTGACAAATAAAAGATCTTTTTATTATTTATAGAAAAGAAATTACAAAATTTACTTGATTCTCTCCTAATGTGTTTGCCATTTTCATTGCTCCAAGATACCGTTTATTAATGTTAACCTTCAAGTTTCACTGTTGCTTACTTCATGTAAATATAATGTATGATATTTTGCTTTCGTTGTTCGAATTCGGTGAATCCAATAAATAACACGAGAGTAACATGTAACTCACTTATTTCAAAATTACTTATTAACTATTCTATAAGTTTTAATAGTTGAATTCATGGGTCAATGTAAACTAGACCACCATTGTTAACCGGTAAACTCTGGAGGGTGCGTCTCGTTCTAGTGTGGAAATCGTCAGCAGTGCGTAGCCACGATCCTACATGCGAGACTCGGACAATGAACTTTCGATTTGCAGCGCGGACGATTAATCTATAGATCACTGAGCTGGCTGGCATCCAACTGTGTTAATGTCTAATTTCAATTAATCCATGATCTTGCACAATCCGTCCTCATTGTTTGAGGTAGATACCTGTTTCTACCCGACACGGTTTGGACTTCTCTGGTCACGGCTTTTCACTAGAAGTCCAGGCAATCCATATTGAAGCTAGTCACTAGTGAGCATATGATTATTATCGGAATTTCGTTTTAACGTATATATTGTACGTTTCTTGATTGTATGGCATTAAAGTATGACTAGTGTTTTGGGAATTGTAATTAAAGTTACTCTAAATTCGTACTCAATGTTATAATTTATCCAAACTTGTATACTTGAAAAGTCAAATCTAAATGAAATCAGCTACTTCAATTTGAAACTAGTTTTATTCATGAAGCGATAATATTACATAAAAATATATATCAACAGATGGATAACAGTAAACCACATTTAACAACTGGTTTACATATTGCTTTTAAAATTCACATTATTACAAAACGTTTATTTATCGGTAAAAAGAATACTTCAACCATTTATGTACTAAACACAATAAAACGCTTCATTAATTTTTAAACTTTAAAAGCACATGATATTAATAAAATCATACTCTGCTTTTTACAAATAATCTGTATAATGTACAAATATATGAAATATAAAAGGGTTTTACCTTCAGACTACGAAGTAAAACATTAAGATACATATCACTCAGAGCTGGTCAACAAGAGAACGTCTACGCTTTCTCACTGAATGGACAAATTAAGCGGTGACTTTGAAATAACTACTAATTAAAAAAATAAACGTTTTGAATATTTCCATTATTGAATAATCCATTATACGAATTTTTTCTGTACTTCAGAACTGTTTACACATATAACCATCATTTCACAAATAATAGCTATATAATACCGTTAACAGTTTATTCTTTAACTTCAATAGATATCCGCCTGAAACATCAAGTACTACATATAAACATGTATAGAAAATAACATAAATTTGATAACTTTTTCTGAAAATCATAAGTTAACTCTTATCTCTTGGTCAAACGCATTCGTATAGGAGAAGAAATTATCATCTAACGAATGAGTTAAAATCCAAAATAATAAAAGAAAAAACCAAAATATCATGAGAAATTGATGGATCGATAAATTTTTTTTCTTACTAATGTTGTATCCAAAAATAACAATCATAATCACTTCAAATGGTTACATGCAAAATCACTTAATAACCATTTGAATTCTAATATGATTCATTCTTAATTTAATATCATAATCATTAATCAATTGAGAATTATCTCTTAAATGTTACCCGATAACCTTTTGTAACTAACCAGTTCACCCTAATGATCTTTTAACGTTGTTCATATCATATATTTATAACTGAAGGGAAAGAAAACAAAAAATACAAAACAATATTTTATTCGGAAGGGGTTTTTGTGGAGATTTAGTATTTTTCATAGTTGAAAGCGTGAGTTAATTGAAGCCAAACCACCAAGGAAAACCTGGATGCACTGGACGGCCGTTTCACCGTTTCGCTTTCAACTATTTTATTGTTATGAATAGACACTGTTGAAGTTAAAAAATAAACAGAATATTAATTATGTTTTTATATAAGTTGAAAATTAATATACTTTCTTTTTTTTAAGTGATAATATGATAAGTAAATAGTTGGATTCAAGTTTATGTTAATGACATTGATTTTGAATGAATCATAAGTCGTAAATTTAAAAAATGAAACATGCATTCTGTTTACTGAAATAGGGATTCAAATAAACTGTTAATGATAGATTTGTTAAAGAAAAATTTCATTTTTGTATCTTTATCCCTTTTACTTGTATACGTAAACAGTTTTTCTACTCGACCCGATCTGTGGTAATTCCTCAACTAAAGGATAAGTTACCTGGTTATGCCACTTCTATGTGTATCCATGAATTCAGCTGCTCCTGTGGAGAAAGCTATATTGGGCGCACTACCAGACAACTGAACCAAAATTTTAGTGAACACCTACCTTCGTAGTTAGGAAAAGGTATTGTCAAGTCAATACGGAGCTTGATTCTTTCACACTTGATCGATAGCGGTCATAAAGTTGGCAGAAATCAGTCATTTAAAGTTACTTATCGTATTCCGATTAGTTTTCCTTATAGGGTTCGATCTCGTCTCTTACACATAGCAAAAGCTAAAGGAATTCGATCCAACAACCCAAGTCTTTGTGTTCATAAGAAATTTGTAACACCCTTGTCTCTCTCTTGGCCTAAATAATAAATAATTTTATTTGCCATACTCTTTCTTCGTTTATTTTTCTTCACCCCCTACCAATTATTTACTTATTACTTTTTCTAATATTCGCTTCACGGTCCAATTATCTGAACACTTCTTATTACGTAATCTTATAATTTCTATGAATGTTATTTCAGTGTCTATATTTTTCTAATCATTGACCTATTTTCCTATTATGTAACATTGATTCAAGCCTTTTATTATTCTTATCACAACTAGTACACCTGTCATCACACTACCAATTTGTACTTTTCACTTATTACTATTTTTAGTTATGTAATCTATTCCACTGTTATCATTGACTCAAACTGACTTGATTGGTTTAATAATTTCGTATATGCTTATAAATATTACTGTATATTAGAGTAAAGCCTGATGAGGATCGAATCGAAAACACTATTGTTCACTTATATACGTTTTTCTAATATTATCGTCAAATTTATACATAAATTGAAATCTGCAGTACAACAATTTTAAAATAACAAGTGAATAGTTGGTTATTATAATCAGTGAAATACAAATGAAAGTCAACTTATAGGTGGCCTGCTTGATTATATGGGCTACCTGTTCCTACCATCTAGACATTTCAACAAGTTATATGTTTCCTTGTTTGTTTTAGCAGATCATTATGTCAATGAATTGCATAAACCATTCAGGTGGGTTTTTGAAAATTTCACAACCTTTCTCAGTACAAGTTACAAGAATGTAAAGTCGGAGATATCGTGGTTGCTGGCAATATGGATTGAAAAGAATGTACATTATTTAGATGTTGATTCCTAAACTACCAATATCTAACTAATGACCGCTCACTATTTAACGTCAGGATCGAACAAGAAATAAGAAACGGAAACTTATTGAAATACTTTGTTTTGAGGATTCTATATTGTACCAAGCATATAATATTGAATAAAGCCAATAAGAATAATTATCATTTATCTTTTTAATTTCTCGAACATCGGTTAGAGTTTACCTGTAGTTTTTTTTCCTTAAAACACAAACGATAATACTCAAAACAATAGTTACAATCTTAGTAGGTTGATCTTTCAGAACAACTAAAAGAAGATTGAAATGGAACACAAAAATTACTCATCCTTTTAAAGTATAATCAATTCATCTACAGTTGCTCATAATTATAAGCAAACTAATATTCATTGCTTGATTAAAGTAATTTATCAGTAATTTGAGTCTGCTGGAACATTGATTTCCCACTTAGAAATAAGTTGATGGGTGTAAATAACAATGGTTGGGTTGCATGAGTGTTTTCCTAAACTCATTATTATCGTGAAAGAAATAGTGTAGTAATTTTTCATTCTAATCAGACAAGTTAAGCTCATAACAGGCTGCAATTCAAGATTAGTATGACTAAAAACTGTGATTAAACTTGAAACTAGGTTCATAAATCTATACAATCACACTGAAGATCTTGCTGTGGATCTTTTATATAAACCGAGACAATTCATAGTAATTTTCACAACCAAGCATTCAGCATTTTCAGTAATACTTGGGAAACAGCACTTTCTTTAGACTTATATACACGAGGCTATTCGCTATCAATGTGAAGTAGTAAATGATCCATTCAAGTGCATTATTATTAGACTTATAAATTCATATAATTGCCCAGGACAGATTTTGATGGCGAATACTGGTGAGCGGCGAGGGGTAACAGGCGAAAGAAATTTAGTAATAAATAACACGAATTGGTTGAAAATTCGAAACGGAGTTTTTTACTTGAAGGTATTGATAATGTCATTGTAACTGGTTGGGATGAAAACTATTTTAAAAGTTATATCAGAACTACATATCAATAGTTTTCATCCTATTAAAGCTATTGAACAAGTTTGGAGTGACACAATTACGAAATTTAGAACTTATAATAAATATATCTTCATTTATTTTTATCCTTTTTAACTGAAGCTACGATAGATAAATATGCAATTTCATTGTGTAATTATGCTGAGTATTAGAAACATATTCGAACTACGAAGTTTGAAACTGATGTAAACGGTCATCTGATGAAAGAACAGATTAAGATACGGTTGTATTTCAGGATAATATAACTGTTGTCCTAAATTAATGATTCCAAATTTACCCGACAAAACAGCTCTAATTTTATTAATTGAAACCAATTATCTATGATGGATCGAAAACATTTTAGTTTTTTCCAGATATAAGGTCGAGATAACAATTATATTATCCTGGAATACAACCGTATCTTAATCTGTTCTTTCA